>NW_024508101.1:6435283-6703722 GCF_017590135.1 Pyrgilauda ruficollis
GAGAGAGTGCAATCTGCTGTCTTATTTTTCAATGTGTGAGAAATACAGGTATAGGTTCTGTAATGCACAATTCAAGTCAGGAGTTTGTTATGGTGTAACAGTTAAGGCAATGGGCTTGGCAGGGAGCTAAAGGAAAATTAAAATGAACAGAACCAAATAAAGATATTTCAGTATTGCAACTTTAGGCTGCAAACTACATACAGTTTACAAATACAAATATATGAGGTGAGAGAAGAATGCTTCTCAGGACAGCTGGGGAATAATTATCAGTTAGGAGTGTTATAATTTCCACAGTAATACCAAGGACAGTATATCACTAGAGTGGACATAAATCTCCTGGCAGAACAATGGTTTTGTTTCTTGTTTTCTGGAATAGAAATGAAATTGAACAAATGGCTTCATACACACTGAACAACCATATTTCAAGTTCAGACATTTGTACAGCCATTACATGTAATTATTGCTTATGGTATTGATTTTTTCGAAGGTCTTTCAGTGAGAGTTAACAGTCCTCTAGTATTGACCTACTTTAAATCTTTGGTTTAGATTCTGCTGCCATGCAGCAGCTGGTGTGCCATCTGAAATTCTACCTGCTTTCTTTGCAGACCCTATAGACTAATAGCAGAAAGGTCCTCAGTTCTCAATTACGTTGGCACTCCTTCTCGTGGTTTAAAGAGAAAGGGGTGAGGAAGGCAGGGTATTTGGTGTTCTGAGCCTGTCTTCCTTTATCATTGAAAGCAGGGGAGTTTGAGTCCCCACCCCCTTGGGACTTCATTAATACTTCTCCCAGGTGAACTTAGCCCTACACAAAAGGGTTCTTTGTATTTTGTCTAACCAGCTCTTTGTTTGGGCAGATATCCAGGGCAGTAGGCAAAAAGTCAATATTCTCTATTGAATCAGTGGCTTTTTCCTGCTATGTTTGAAAAGAGCATTTCAGAGACAAATTGGTTATAACTGGCCATACAAATAAATTCACGGGTATATGTGTGCGTCTGTGTATATCTAACTAACAACAAAGAAAAAATACGCTATTTACATTGAAAAATTTTCCTTGAAGAGGAGAACTAGACATTAGGGTCATTGTTTCATTTGAAAAAACTACAACAAAAAACTCCCAAAGCACACCAAAAAAAGCCTCAAGGGCTTTGCTGAGATGGATATGGGCCTTGCACAGCTGAGCAGTTGCAATTCTTATTTACAGTACATAGTAAGATGAAAATAGCCAGAAGTTGCCCTCATGCCCCCTGACCTGACACCAGCATTTTTGCTGTGTGCATGTAGCTATGGATGAAGGGAGAAGTGCAGAACTCTCCTAATCCAGGCTCGTTTTCCAGAGAATAGACATTAATGGTGTGTTTGGGAGCATCTGTACCTGTGAAGTGCTGCTGGCAGAATTCACACTGCTTGTTCTGCAGGATGCCTGGGTCTGCCCACAGCAGCTCTGTGTGCAGCAGGAGCTTTCCTGCTCCCCAGAACTGCTGTGTAGATGATGTGTTTAAAGCCTCAAGTGGCTCAATTCCGTTCATCTTTCTTATTGCTGATAATTAACATCCTGGAGAGCCTTGCACTGGTAATAACTTCTGGAGAGAGACTGAAAACAGGCAGCTTTAATATGAGCTTCTCTGAAGGCTTGGAGGCACAGGTACTCTAGCACACAAAGCTGCCTGATGCCATTGTATCTCCTGTCACCAGGGGATCCGAGCACTGTGGGTTCAATAGAGTTGTTCCCCTAATACAGAAGTGTTGCATTCAAGCATGGGAGTCGCATCCAGTTTCACCCAAATATTTCAATGCCTAATTAAGGACATAAAAATATGTTTTGGGCTGGAAGGGATCTTAAAGATTACCTCAAAGATTATTAAAGGGATCTAAGATTGTCTTATCAGTTTCAATTCCCTTGCAGTAGCCAGGGACATCTTCCACTGGAGCAGGTCTCCCAAAATCCCAGTCTTGGCCTTGGGCACTTCCAGGGATGGGATCCACAGCTTCTGGGGCAGCCTGTATGGCAGGCTGTCATTGTCTACAGGACAACCTGTAGGACAGTGAATATAGCAGTTTAATTATGAGACTAGCATCCTCACTGCCAGACCAGATTTCTTTCTCTAAACCAACTCAGAAGTGATCGTTTCACCATATGAGTGTTGCAGTGAGGTTCTTCTTCCTCAGTGTAGAATCATTTCTAAATAAATTTGTTTTCCCCCTGGTAAATTTGTGTCATCTGAAGTCATGAAAGCGGAAGGAAGAAAAAAGTGGAATTAGGCTAATTTTCATTTCTGAGTTTGAATAGACTGAGCTTTTCCTGGGAAGACCCTCTACAGTTGAGGATGGGAAACTTTTAAAATATTTTTTCCTTCCCCCCATGGAGAGAACGTGCAACAACCTTCGTAGACAACCATCACACTTTCCTGTGCTAATCCAGCACTGGACTGAGACTCATCAGTGGCATGTCCTCTTCTCAAGAAAGAAGAGGAGGAAAAATAAATTTTAAAAAGACCCAAACAAATTGCTTTTACATCATCTCACCAGAATGTAAACTAAAGTGAATCTTTGATGTTACATGCACAGATGTTGTAGCTGACATATCTCATGGCAGGCACCAAGCAAGAAGTGACAGAACGGCAGGAAGTTGAGGAGACCACAAACATCCAACGCTACAGGGATGGCCTGGAGCAGCAACCTACACAAACACAACAGTCTAACTTCATTGTTAATTAAAGCAGTGCTTTCCAGGGTACAACAGAAAGTTGGTCCTGTACTTGGGATTCTGATTTTCAGCTGTGGTTGTTGGCACTAAAGAAAGATTTGGGAAAAGAAGTCAATGTGTGGGCACCTGCCAAAAGAGAGATGCATTTATTGTAGACTGTCTGCATGCAGTAAGCTGTGATATCTGGATGCTTGTTAGAGAGTTAACATATGACAGCTGTTTGCCCATGGATTAAACCATATTTTATCAGCTAGACAGATACTCCTATTTCATAAATTATTATGCTTCCGTTCTTGGAGTATCAGTGAGCAGGGAGGATGTCTTCCTCTTGTCACACAAATAAACTCTTGAGAAATTATTTTAAAGGATATTTAAACTTAGTCACAGACTTCTGACTCCACATATTTTCTGCTCAGTCTTAACATGGAGTTTAAATCAGTTTAGTTAGTTCTCATCTCAGTTGTATTCACATTTCAGGTCTGGGATTTGAATGTGCAATGTTATAGAATCAACTGCATTGGTAAAGGGGTCACAGTAGGAAACTACACAGAAATTTAAAGGGTAATGTTGTATGAAAAATAAAAGAAACTGTGAATGTCTCTATTGAGTAAAATGCACCAAAAAGAGCTAACAAACCAACAATACCCAACACCATTCCTGTATGGGCTAGTAGAGCTTGGATTTTCTCTTGCTGCAAAATTACTCTGAGTTTGCACAGTCATCACATGAAAATGTGTTTCACCTTCATGTCTTCATTTAATTCCCCTTTTGAAATCCCAAGTGGCTTTGGGAGCAGCAGCTTGTTCCATGTTAGCAACAGTGATCCATCCTCTGAATGGCTTCTGGGGGCAATGCTTGAGTTTGCCAGCTTAAAATTCTTTATTGCACTCACTGATGCGGCAAACACCAGTGGAAAAGCTTGGCTGGAGGAAATTCATTTCAAATGCAATAATCATGCTCACAGGTGATATTTATTTTTCTCCTGTTCTTCTCTCCATTACCTCTTTGCTTCCCTGTGTGCTGCTGTGATGAGATGCCTAAAGAAAATCCAGTGTTGGAGCCATGCAAGGAGAAGTTGTTCTATTTGATGTATGTAGCAGGGTCCTATTGAGAGCATCCATAACACTCCTGTCATTGTCCTGATTCTGCTCCTTTAGCTTTTGGTGGGTTTGGTGTTGACCATGGACTGTTCTGGTTTCTCTGGACATTTTAGTTAAAGCTCAAGATGGGAGGAGAATGCTCAATGTGTTTGGACCTAAATATTATGAAAATGTGTATAAAAAGATCTGTGCAATCTGTCACGAAATGTAGCACACTAGCTGTTAAATGTTACCAGTTTATCACCAATATTAGTATCCCTGTGTGAGACAATATGTTTTATATCTGTACTGCTGGGAGTGTTCCCAGTGGGGAGCTGGAAGGGACGTGCTTGGGACAATGCACTGTTTCTAATCAGCTATGCAAGTGTTGGTGAATGGCAGCAGATTTATCATCTGAAATTATTCTCTTCAAGTAGTTTTTATTGTAATTCCAGGAAACTAGTCTTTTTTTTTTTTTTAAGTGATTTATTGAAATCATCTGGCTATACTCTACCTAATAAAACGTAGTCTATGGCTGCTGGACTTCCTGCAGGAAAGAAGAATTAATCAGATATGCACAGATGCTATAAAGAGGAATGGAAGTTCTATCAATTGCTGTAGCATAATGGAAAATATGTAGGATCCAGGCTCAGTGGGTGTAAGAAGGTTTAAGCACAGGGCATGTCACTGGAGCCATATCCGTTTTCCCCAGCTGAAAATGGTGTTAGTGTTGCAGTTGCTCCTGTGCTCGGAACAAACCAAACAGGAGCACTGGTGCAAATATTTATGGAGTGGTTTTGCTTCCCTTTCAGTCAGCAAAAGCAATGTTTGGGAGCTGTTCTGGGTGGAAACCATTCTACATGAGACTTGAACACAAGCAGCCCATTGTCTGCTGTTTGCACAGAGCCTCCTGCAAAGAAAACCTTGGTCATCAATGGGCTCATCAGCCATGTGCAGGTTGAGCCATCTGTGATGGTGGTGAGGGCTCTCTTTCTAGAGTCACTTGTATAATTTAGGTCTGTATTAGGAGAAAACCTTGCTTCTTGTTTGCTCTGCATATGCTGTTGCAGTTGTCTCATACTGTAGCATTTAACAGCTCACTAATCATGCACTAAGTGACGTGGCTAATACAGACCCTGTGTGCTTATCCAAGGGCAAATCTCTACTGTTTTGATTTTAGAGAGGGTTGTTGTTTTTTTTTTTTCCTCTGAGATTTGTTCTTCTGTCTCTTGCAGAAAAGAGATCTGATTAAAAATGCCTTAATTTTCCCTGAGAGAACTTCTTTTCAATTAATAAGTAGGAAAGTCAGTAAAATAAATTAGTAAATTTTTTTTTGTGGATTATTTCTGTCTTTACTCCCTGAAGAGAGCTGGGGAAAAACCATTTGTTTTTCCAACAGCCAGCAAGTTAATTTTAAAAAATATGGGTTTGAGCTATCTGAACATTCTCCTCTCCCTGTTACCTAGTGGATCAAGTGAAAATTCTTGCAAGAAAGAGAGAAATCAACAAGAAGACCAAAATGATGAAAACTGTGAGACCATGAGGAGACCAGGCTGCAAGGCAGACTGATATGAGAAAGTGTAGTGTCTGGCAGCAAGATAACAGACTCGTGGTGTCTGTGGCTAGGTTGGTTTTGATGAATGACCAGCTTAGTTTTCTTGCCTCTGTGACTCACTTCTTAGTTATCTGAGAAGCCTGAGGTCCCAGGTAAACTGAGCTTGCTTTTTTACACTCAACAGTTTTCTCTCTCCCGCTGTGAATTCATGGCTGGAAAGAGCTTCAGTTATCCCTGTCCAGGCCAAAACTTTGGTTTGCAAGACTTGTTTTATATCAAAAATATATTTTTCTTGTTTGAAAGAAAATAATTTCCAGAAGTCTTTTGGAGAAAAGATAAATATTTCTCACTGTGCATTGTTTGGAATATGATTGATATACTATGTCCTAATTCTACACAAGAATCCTTATGTCACTCCTTTTTTCATGGATTGAGAATACATGAATTCTGGAGACATCCTTGAAGATTGCATGATGCAGTTGACTCTTGTAGCATGTAAGATTATACAGGATTTGAGCTGTTAAGTGGCTGATCTGGGAAGTGGCATGGCAGAAGAGGAAAGCTGATCCCTCAGGCAGGAGAGATATCCTTTCATATTTCTATTTATTGAAGGTGGGTCTGACTTTAAACATTCGAAATCTAGTGAGCCCTGAGGATGAGGATGTGAAATTACTTGTAGCTGAGCCTTTTCTTTCCCCAGTTTTTGTTCATTAGCTCCAGCTCCCACATTGTTTTTTGCCTGAAAAGCTCCTGTTATACTACTGCAAAGTTCAATATGGGTGGCTTCAGACAGCAATGGTCCCAAGTCAGGCAAGGATGTGGGGAAGTAGTGGTAGTAAATGTCTGAGATCCTAGATATAATTGCTATCCTTGCTATTATTTTAAGGGTTGGTAAATAACACAAATCCAATGAAAATGTGTCATAGAGCCAAGGAATATCCTGCAACATGCTTTCAGCCATTGAATCCAATACTTGAAAATTGTTGGTTTTTTCAACTGTCATTGTTTCTCTTGGGAATTATACAACAAATTGTTCTCCACTGAAATACCTCAAATAAGTTGGTGAATAGAATTGCTCTGAGGAGGCAGCCACCATCCTTAGCTGCCCTGCAGAGTGGTGGAGCTGCTGCCTGGGGCACAGTGACCAGAAGGTGCTGGGCTGGATGCAGCTCCTTGCAGCTGGATCTGCTCCAGTCCCCTCCTCCCCCCCAGGGAAAGGGCACTTTTAGGGTGATGACATGTATGTGGCAGGATCTGCGGGCAGTGAACAGATCCCATCCCTCTGCTGTCCTGGGAACCTGTGTGACACAAAGGTGGTGAAGAATCACCTTTGCTTCCTCTGCCTGAGTTTTGCACCACCCTGACCTTCACCTCTGCCCCAGCTTTACTTCATGAGCTTGTTTTGTTCTCTTTGACATTTTCCCAAGTACATTTTAATTGATTCTGCCGCCTTCTCTTCTTCAGTCTCCTGGCTACTGTTCATCTATTCTTCATGTACAAACAGAAATAAACAGTGGAAAAGTGGTACAACTCCAGGTCAGAGCTCAGTTAATGCCTTCACTTCATCTTCAAAGGCTTCAGCTGTCTGGACAAGGAGCTGCTAGTCATGCTTACCTTGAGATGCCTTTGGCACCAAGGCAAGCATTTTTGTCTACTGGCCAGGATTCTAGGTTTTCACCCTTGGGTTCAAAGGCAGGGATGTAACCTTCAGAGCCACTCACCATTTGGAAATTACTTAAAGCAAATAATTTTCCCTCTGTGCAAGGTCTTTGTTGCTAGAATGAAATAATCAACTTTGTCTGGGTTTCTTCTGCCTTCCAAGAAGAGGGCAGTTGTCTGGGTGTTGTATGCACATTTGTGGGCGGCCATCCTCTTTGTTGTTTCAAAGGGGTAATTGCAATCATAGCTTATAAATCATTGGGGAGGTATAGGACTGTCCCCTCCTAATGCAGCTTTTTGCATATGAGTAATGATTATTTGCTGATTATGATGATGTAGTTGTATCTGGTTTGAAGTTACCATGTGGATTTCATATTGCTCTGATCCTGGATTTGCCTCTCTGAGGCTGCCAGCCACATCCAGGGAAGCATGTGTGAGCTGACCTCTAGCAGAGGCCCTGCAATTGTGGTTTCTTACTCCTTCATCCCATTCCCAAACTGTGGTATTGTCAAGGCAAAGTTTGCCACCTGATCTACCTCAGCAGGACAGAGGACAGCTGTGCTGGAGTGAAATTTATCCTGGGGAAGGATATTTCAGTTGGTTTGTTTAAGTGACAGTGACGTTGTGGGGGGAGTCACGAGGTTATAGCCAAAATACAGTGGCTTAAGTGCTGTATTAACAGACCCATAATTACTAATGATACTTTAAGAATTAGACACACTATCACTCAAGTTTGAACTTGAGATGTGGGAACAAGCTGGCAGAGATTGGTTCTTGTTGTGAAATATCTGCAGTTGTTAGAGTGCCATAAAAGGGGTTGACTCTGCAACACTAAATGAAGGTTGCTTACACAAAGGAGGTAGCACCAAAGGAAAAGCTGAAGTTTTGTTTGCAATACTTCCTCCCTTTACAAACAGAGGAAGCAGTGGCTTTGGAGTTAAACAACTTAGTGCAACAACAATGCTACCTACATTTTTGGCTGGGAAAATAATTTATTGCTCCCTGTGAAATTTGCAGAGAATGCAGCCTTGAGCCAGGTCTTGTTAAACTCACCAGCTCCAGGACTGGGGAAGTCCTCCCTCTGGCTCTGGGTTCCCACTGAGTAGTTCCCACCTCTGCCCATTAGGCTCATGTTCCCATCCCATGTTCCTAATCTATTTGGTTATGAAGGTCTCTTTGGCTAAATTTTTTCTGAATTTCACAGTATAATTTTTTAAAGGATGAAAGGAATCCTGGAGTGTTAGAATACTCACCTGGAAATGGTGATACTGGGATCCAGGCCAGTAGAAATTACACAGTATTTTTTAAAAGCAGAATAAATATGTAGTTTAGGCTGTAGGTTAGATCCTATTGTGATATCAAGGCAACAAAGTACTTTGGTACATTTATGTATCTAAATAGATGTTTATCTGTCTAAATCTGGTATGGTCCTAGTGAGATTCTTCCAAAGGATCCAGGACACCAAGTTCCTCTCAAAAAAGTAGAGAAAAGGAAAATCACACTTAACCTCCTAGGAAAGATTTAGCTCCTTGACTTTAAGTAGAAAAAAGGAAAGTTTTATATAAATACATCCTGAACTTCATTCAAATTTGTTTACCATTAAAACTTATCTCTAAGCTTGCAATTGCAGAATTGGATGTTGTAAGCATGGTAGAGCTATATAGCACATACTTCAAAGCAATTTACAGTACTGAGAATCTAATAAAGGTAGCTGACAAGATAATTGCCAAATTATAGGAATGCACTGCCACCACTCGCACACAAATGCTCTTTAATTATTTTTTGGCATCCAAGGAAAGAAAGAGGAATGCTGAGTTAACAGGCAACATGTAATCCATCTGTGTTTGTTTTGGTGCATCCTGGATTTGTGGAAGACACCAAAATGAGATGTTGTCTGGGGTACAATGACCTTTGTGTGCAGGAGAAAAATTGCCACTTGCTAGACCAACAGTGTAAAACAAGAGAGTTGCTTGTCTTTGGATTATGACCTGGTCACCTAAAGCATGTGGGAAAAATGTGTTCAGATAAAGGCTACAAAATTGTTAACACTTTGAATTACGTTTAGATTACAGAGCTTTATACAACCAGCAGTCTCTGTGTTATTGAAAACCTTATCAGCTGCCATTCAGTGAATGCACTCACTAATAAAGTGCTTCGTGGAATTTGTGCATGTGTTTGTGCCTGGTGTTTGTCCAGCCACATCTTGGGGATTTCCTTCTCAGGCATCCATCTGATCCTAATCCCAGCCAACAATAGCCATTTTACTCCATTATAGTCTATCACACAGTAATTAAAGAAATTATTTCCATGCTATTGTTACTATTGTCTGTGTATGCATCACAGATGAAAATAGGAAAAATATTTCTTGCTTAGACAGTCATCTGTGGCATTATTCAGCCACTTGTCTGTTATGATTTCTTGATCCATTTAGAAAATGACATCAAATTACAATGATATGGAACTCTCTAATAGCATCATTGTCTGACTTCATTCTTTCAGTTTTCTTTTAATTAAGTCAGGAGTCTATTCTATGAGGGGTAAATGATCTTCATTTATAATACCCCATTCAAAGCTTGCTGCTTCAGATAGTAGAAACAAAAGGCCTAATGAAAACTGACATAAACTAGAATAGGAAATCTTGGTCAGGCATTTCTTATGGATAAGACATATAAACAGACCATTCTTCTTGTGAAATACAGCTCACTGGCAGCACAGAATACCAGGATTTTGTGAGCATACACCTCTTGCTGATTGTGTTTGGCATCCCCAAATTACTCTGTGGAAGCAAATGTGAAACCCTGATTTGGAGGTTTGGTTCTGCAGAAGCCCTGGGTGGGCTGGGGGTCAGTGTCAGGATTCAACTTTGTCACTCTGGTGTGCTGGGGAAGGAAATGCAGCAATGGCAGTGGGAAGGTGTGGAGAGGAGCCTGGAGGAGAGGGAGTTAATGTTGTGAGTGTGCCGTGGCCTCACCCAGAGCACGTTTTCCTTATCTGTGAGGAAAGGCTGAGAGCCTGAACACATGGGCTGGAGATACCTGGCACAGCCTTGATGGATATTTTCTCATACCAGACACAGCCAAGTTCTCGGGGAGAATAAAAGAGGGAACCCTCTCCAATAAATGCACAGAGCAGGGAAGTGATGATAGGAAATAGATATCAGCTCACTGAGAGTTGGTTGGAAATCCTTTCCTTTCAGAATCCAAAAGCTTGGACTGTTTCATGACCCAAATCTATTTGTGTAGGTTTCTGAATGGAATCTTCCAAGAAAAATAAAGGCTTGTCCTGAGATGTCATTTGAAAGCCCTGATTTTTTTCTTGTAGGGATGGAAATATGCTTGGAAAAAACATTTGGGTGGGGATTATTGTTCAATACCAGTCAAGAGGCTGCACCTCTTTCCCCCACCCCCCACCCTCAGGATTTTTTGTTTGGGTTTTTTTTCCCACTTCAGAACTTCTTGTTTTTTCCAGCAGTGAAAAGAAATCTCTTCTTTATTTACCAGGGTCATGCTTTTTAGAGACATGAAGAATTTGAGATGGACAAAAAAGAATGGTAGAATTTCATGTAGTTGCAATATCTGGAAGAAAATTAAAACCTGATCAGAGAATTTGTGTTCACCACCCCAGCAGCTGGTAACTCCTGGAGTCAGCATAGCCTTAAAGCATGTCTGCTACCAGCCTGCTCTCCCTGGGACAAGGTCTGCCCTCACTGGGCATGTAGATCCACTGCTTTTGGCTGCCTGAGTGCAGATACTCCTATCCCACAGAAGTTGTCTGATTTGGCTTGGGTACAACAGCACTGGAGTGAAACAGCTGGATCAGCTTGGAGTGCTCAGGGGACAAGGTACCCCTCAGCCTCGTCCCAGGTGAGGTTAGCACAACCAAGAGACTCTATACAAGGAGGCTCTCAATGGCAATGTATTGTTTTGGTTAGAAATATTTCTTTTTGAAGCTTTGGAACTTCCAAGCAGGTCTTCTGTTTGTTGTCTGAGTCAGGGCTGTGGTTACAGCTGTGGACATCACATCTGTTCTCGTTAGTTACTCATGCTCAGCCATGTCTCTGATCTGACCTCCCTGATTCAAGCACATGGTGAAATTGCAAGTTAATTGGATACCAAGGTGCTTTTCCTGGATAGGAATTTTTGAGACCAGTTTCCTACTCGGTTTTGCTATTTCCTACTCAAATCCTGTTTTCACTGCCAGTGTTGGCATAAATGGGAAATCTTCCTCCATGTGTTTGTCAAAATCAGAGCAAAGCCTACAGCTCTCAAAGCAGCATACATCTTTTGGCGGGATGATGAAGGGATATCTTCAAAAATAAGAAAAAAATATAATTTTCAAAAACCAAAAATCTCCAGCACAGGATAGCTCATCCTTACATTAACTTTTTGTGCTCAAAAATGCATGTTTGAGGTGTATAAGCTGGTTTTTCAACAGTATTGACCCTTTAGGGTACTTAAACATATGCATTCCATGGGCACCAATACATAATGAATACTATAACTGCAGAAGCTTTACCAGAACATGGGTGCTGACGTGGTCTTGTCTTCTGTGATCAATCTGCTTTGCAGGTTCATCAGACTGACCTGTATGTGGTTGATGGGGAACACTAAAAGCATGTTATCACCCTTGTAAAGAACTCAATCCTATTCATTTTCTTAATTTCTCTGCATTTTTAGTCAATCAAAAACTGGGGAAGACAAAGATCCTCAGTGCAAAAATCTCCAAGGGGTAGCAACATACAAAAAAATCTTCACTTACTGTAAAGATCTCTTATTTTTCTCCACACAGGATTTCTACTTTCAGAAATCCTTCAATTATATTTTCATTCATGCTTTGAATAATCTATACTTGTAACCAAATTTTGTTTGAATTTTTCTTTCTCTTTTCAAATAAAAAATAGGGTAAAATCAACAGAGTATGTATGTCTGCACTCAGCAACAACGTTGTCTATCTCTAGCTTTAAACAACTTTCCAATTATAAATTATTTCTCATTATGTTTTTCTTATCTAAAGGCATCTCTGAATTAGGATTCACCTCTGTGCATTTCAGAATGTAAAAGCAGTTTAATAAGACCTAAATAGGTGCTTAAAACAAAGGGTGAAGCAAATGTTTCTCTCAGATGTAAACAACTGGAAGTTCACGCTGTTGTTGTTTTCTGAAGGGTCTTGTCTGAGTCACTTTATTCCAGCACTGCAGTGGTCCTGAGGTCTGTGAAGTCCCTAGTGCACGTAAAGTTAACCTTCGATAAGTGGTTGTGGCATCCAGGCTTGGGTTTTGAGAATGTATTTTGTAAATGCAAATATTGTCTCTCATTAGTATGCTCCAATATTTGCTTACAGTGTTGCTTGTGTCAATTTCCTAGCAGAAAGATTTGCTAACAACTTGTAGCTGGAGAACAGCAAAACTGAAGCCAACTCATTTGCAGGATAGGAAAATAAAAGTACACAAGGTACTACAGGCAGCAGCCACTCAGTTTTTAGTGACAGCATTTGCATTTCAACACATTTGTGATTAAAAAAACCATCTCGGGGCACAGTAAGATCTGGGCAAGGGTCTCTCCTTGTCTTCAAGAAAAGAGCAAGTATGAAGATTCCCTTACTCTCAACATTTATTTTTCTATTTACCATTCATGATACTTTCAGTAGTTGCAGTGCTAGCAGGTAGTGTAATAACTGATAAAAGCTGTTTCTTAAGTATTTCTGTTTTGCTGTAACTAATTGACATAAATATTTATGGTGTAGTTATCAGTAAAATATTTTTTTTCTGTAAGTACCAATAACAAACCAATCCTTTAATTATGATATAGAACAGCTGGTGGCATTCACAGAAACATTTCCTTTCTACAGATAACTCAGAGAACAGGGAATAGTGCTATTTTCACTTGGACCCTTTCAAAGAAACAGGAAAATAGGAAGGGAGTTTTAATGTTGTATTCTACATGAACATTAACTCCCACATCCCAATTTTCTGTCCAACATTATAAACAATGTTCATTTGAAGGGCTTTAGATTTATTCCTATTTTAAATACTGCAGGGAATGATTAAAGATACTGAGCATTAATCTTGTGAGGATACATCAGAGGCACTTCCAGCTTGTGCCCTGCAAGCTAAAACTGCACAGGCACCAAAGACTGTAACCTTTCTGCTGCTCCCAGATCATCTGGTAAAATTTTCATCAAATACTCAGCCCTTTTTGATGTCTGCCTGTGTGGTACTTGTCAAGAGCTGGAGAGACAGATTGGTGCTGGATAACTACTGTTTGGACCCAAAAGGCATTTAATAGCTATGTTACAATCCCTAGAAACTATTCAGGGATTCTTTACCACTAGTTAATGAATGTGTTTAGTGATGAAAACAAAATAAAGTCAGAGTGGGCTGAGCTCTTCCTAATGGTTTGTAAATCCTAAATACAAGATGGATTCTGCTCTTAACTTCATCCAGCAGTTTATAAGTTGATGTGAGAGTGAGGATGATAGGAAGATATGGCTCAAGGTCAGCTGTTGCCTCATGGTTTTTGAGAACCAGCAGACTCAAATTCAAAGCATCTGTTGCAAAACTAAATGAATTCTAGTTGAAATTTATTTCTACAAAAGTTGTCCGTTGGGACATTCCTACAGTAAGTTGAATATTTATTTCTGCTGTGAGACATAATTGCATCTGCTGTGTGTTTTTGATTTCTGAACGTCTGGGGGCAAAATCTCAGTTGCTCTAAATGGGTAAAGCTGTTTTCCCTCCTTTTGTTATGGAAAATTCTGCTTGAGATATCAAGCTGTGGGAAAGTTGTTTTGTTTTGGATTTTTGTAAGGAGATGACTTTGGATAGGTTCATTTTTTGGTGGGTTTTGGATCTTTTTTCCTTGTGAAGATAGAGTCAAACTACAAGTAGAATACTTGCAGAAATGTTGTTCTCTTGTGTCTGGTAAAAAGCCTAATTTAAATAGTTTCCTAAATTAAAAAAATAAAAAAGGACGGTTCTAGTAAAAGTTATTGTTTTGTTCAAGTTTTTATTTCCTATGAGCACAATAATATATCATTAACAACCTAAATATTTTCATTCAAAATGGTGCCACTTCTCCTAGTTGGGAGTATGAAACTTCATCCTTTCATCCTTCACTGTGGGCCAGGTTCCAAGGCTGAACTGACATCTGTTATGGGGAGGAACATAAACTCTTCCTCTGGCTGGTTTCCAGTGACAGAGATTTGGGGCTTGGGAGGTCTTTTGAGGGTGTTTTGGAGTTTTGTGTTGCTGGATTTGTGGGTTGGTTGGTTGGTTGGTTTTTTTTTTAGTAAGAAAATATTTTATATTTAACATCTCTAGCTTTGATGTGTTTTTAAACAAATTCCACAGCAAGGTTTTTTTGCTCAGTAATCATTTTGCCCTTATGAGAGTTTTTTATATGATCTCCCAAAACATCTCCCCAAAGCTTCTCCATTTATTGCATGTTGAAGAAGGTTTTTATGGAAACAGGGGCATGCAGGCAGAGTAGGTACACATCCCTTTACGTACCCCACTGCTAATGTCCCATGCTCTGTGCATCTCAACGTGAGAATCATGTGATACCTTCATAATGTCATCATTTCAATACAGAGGTTTGGGGTTTTTTTCAGGATTTTCAGCTGTTGTTTCTTAGCTCTTTGTCTAGCTACTTTGTGCATGAAATAATTCATGTGGTTTGGACATCTATTCAGGAGAAGGCTCTAAGTTCAACTTTTAAACTCTTTAGTTTGTGTATGAGAAATTTTTTCCCACTAGCTTTACTTTGGACTATTAGCCATAGCTGTATCTGGGCCAAGATTTTTTCATGAAGCATCAAGAATTTACTGAGTACATATGTTCATTCTGGTTTTCCCCCTTGAGACTACCTTTCTCCTGCAATCCAGCCTGGAAAAGAAACTTACTATTGAAAGAGCCTTGACGCTTTGCACAACACTTCCTATCCTTGATGCACTTCTCCTCTTGGGTTTTTCAGGAAACCACTGGGGCAGCATACAAAACTGCAAATAAAATGCAAGTTTACAGTTATACTACTCATGGATAAAAATCATAATTTAAACAAATAAGTGTAAATATTGGACATGTGGCAGAAGACAGAACAGATTAGCACTTAGCCGATATGCAGAAATTTTTCCTGCTTTGTTAGAGTTGCTATTTTGTGCTAGTCTGTGCTTTAGGAACCTGAAAAGAAATTTCTAATCACAGAGGGTCAAAACTGGTAGCAGGGTGCTCAAACCTCGTGCTTTGAGCTGTGGACCTGCTACATCTTGATTTTTAGTTTCTTTTTTAACCAGACAAACTCAACAAGTTTCAACTTTCAGCAGAAGATGGGTGACCCAGGAAGAATAGGCCTCAGCTCCCTGATTTTTCTGACTTCATCCTCCAAAATCTTGTCCTTTCCTACTAAGTTTCCCAGGAAATGCAGCTTTGCAACAGACCCAGTTTTATTATTTACACTATTTAAGATTGCCCAGCTTGAAGCAGATTTTCCAGCAAGGGTGAAGGGCTCCAGCTGCTTGGGTCTTTTAAGCAGCCTTAAACTTGACAACCAAAAATCATGTAAGCAATTTACATATCACACCTGAAACCCTGGACTGTTGTTTAGTTACATGAATTCTCACCAGATTCTTGTTTCTATTGAGGCTGTGCATGCCTACAGCACAGGGACAGGAACTCTGCTAATAATCCTGCACAGCCATTCTTCTGGGTTCCCACACTGTGGGGTTTGCACAGCTCTTGGTTGTCTTCTCCTCTCTCTTTCCTAAGTAAAAACTGTACAAGTTTTTCTGCCTGCTTTATGTTAGTGATAGCAGAAAGGAGGTTGCTGGAGAATGTAGATGTGAAGCAGAAGTTTTCATTGGTTTGGATTTTATCTTCATTGGCTAGAGTGAACTAGAGTTGGTAGAAGTAAACTTTATCTCTAAAATATCACTTTTTCTGTAGCTGTTGTCTGTATTCTCTTTACCCTGGATCTCCAGGGGCTCTTGGGTTTTGATTCCCAGTCCCTGAGTATGACTGGCCAAGGACTGAGAAGGACAGGTCAGAATCACCAGAGTAGTTTTACCTTCTCCTCTGACTCATTGCCAGGCAGGACACAGATGTTTTCAGGTTCTCCTACTTGTTGATATCAGGACATCAGTTTGTAGTTTATTGCCTGAGGCAAGTTCTCCTCATATGCATGATTGCAAAGGCTACATAAGCATTATGTATGATAGAATGTAAGAATGTGACAGATTAAGTAGAGTAAGTAACTGCACTTTGCAGAGTTCATATTTGGTATTCAGCTTGCAGCAAGAATAAGAAATTGAATTGTTTACTCCACTATTTTTTGAGGACTATCACTAACAGTGATAAAAATGACAAGATGACAAGACCACATGTGCACTTAAGGCAGAAAAAATAAAAGCATAGATTCAATCCATAGATTTAATTTTCATGCTCTTGCAGTCTCTAAGGATGTACATGACTGACAATTTTAATAGCAAAAATCTGGATCTGAGGGTCTTCCTCCACTGACCCAGCAAACCTTTGCCAAGTCATGATGGCTGCCTGATGCACAGTCTGAGTGTCAGCTGAAGAAAGAGAAACACCTGGGATTCACGAGCTGAAAAAGACATTCAAAAAGGAAATACAAGATGAAGTGGAAGAAGGTCACAGGCAAAGAGAAAAGACTGGAGTAGATAAAACTGATGGTATGGACATTGCTGGAGATGAGACTGCTCCTGCTTCATGGATCATAGGGATTTCCAGCCTTGCTTTTGTCACTGGCAACACTATGCTGCTGGGATATTACTAGTTTGAGAGTAAATGTCCATCATGTGGCAATGCTCTGGGCAATGGGCAGTTCTCTTCCTCTGAAAAGAGTATCAGCTACACCTGGGTGTAAGAGAGGTGAAGGATGCACCAGGGAGCAGCGGGCTGCAAGGAGAGGCTCTGCTACCAACTGGGAATGCCTCAGAGCTCATCTGCAGATGTGAGCTCCTATTTAATGTGATTTCCAGCAAATCTTTAATCGGGCCCATGACCAGCCTTCTTATGTCACTTTTATCTGGATCTCTCTCGTCTCACCCCATAAAAAGTGGCTTTTATGAAGAAGTGGAGTAGCCTACTGCACAAATGACACATCACCTCCTGAAATCTAATAGAGCTGTCATCCTCGTGCTGCTGTTGTATCTGTTAAAGCCATCAGCTGAACATCTGTCCCTCTGTATTTTATACATTACAAACCACTTTGCCAACTGCCTCCACCCAGCTAGGTTGCCGGAAACACTGCATTTTAAATGCTTTTAGAGTGGGAGGAAAGAGGGAGTGGTTTTTTCATTTTTCAGTCAGCTGTATCTGATAAAAGAACACTTTGTAGTGATGGGTAACCCCAAACATTTGAAAGCTGGTTTGCAAGCCATGCTGCAGTATTATAAAAAGGACTGGAGCTCTTCAAAACTCATTCGATTGGAATCACACTGGACCCAAATTTGGCAAGAAAACCACCTAATTTCAGTGCTGAAATCTGTAACAAACTAGAAGTAATTCTCCATTAGCATGGAGTTCATATAAATCAAGGCTTCTGCTTCCAAAACTGAATTACCCACAACAGCATAAGCTCTTGTTGCTTTTAGGAACACACATCCAAACCCAAGCATGTCCAGTTCCAGGTGTTCAATGCTGTAATGGGGGCCAAGATTTTTTGAGATTTTTGAATAAGTTAAACAGCATGTTGAGTTTTCCTGAAAAAACTGGTCTCCTTTTGGAAGGGATTTTAACCCTTTCAAAAAAAATGTTTTTTTCTGATTCTGAATATTTTTAGAAATATTCTAGATTTCTATAGAAATATCCTAATTTTCTGGCAGGATCTTTGTATTTGGCTTGATGATGCCCACAGGAAAGAGCTGCAAAGAGCTCATGAGCATGGACCAGCAGCAGAAGGCTGGAGAAATCAGTGATGAAATAGAGGGAGCAGGAGCAGACTGCAGGGCATGGCCAGAATAGCTTCCTTGGCAAGTCCCTCTTCCCACACACAGTTGGGTAACACAACTTCATCACATGCACCTCAAACAGAATTTGATCTCCTTGTAAAGAGTGAGGAGCTGAGCAGATTGCTATTAAAATCAAGCAGATTTCATAGAATTAACTGTAGGGTGGCAAACATGAAATAACCAACTGCTATTTCTTTTTTACTCTTGTTTTAATGCTTTTTTGCCTAAACAGCAGCAGGTGTTCTGGGCTGCCCTGTCAGCGTTTCCATATGGGTCAGAAACTAAATCAGCTAACAAATATGGTGCAAAGTAATTAATTACTCCTGCAGTACTTCTCTCTCTTTGCTGATATTGCATTTATTTTCATTTTGGGCTGTGTGGCAGTTCCCAAGGCAGTGTCTCATTTTGTTTGCAACTTGGTGTAGTGAAAAGAACATAATTGCTCCCTAATTCTAAATGTTGCTATTGTGTTGTGGGGTTTTTTTTACCTGACACCCTTTTGCTTAGACAATGCTGGAGAGTCAAACCATATATAAAGATGCTGTAGGTTTAATGCATTGTGATTGGGATTGATATGGAATATGGTGTATTTGAGAGTTCGTCTTGAGGGAAAAGTCACAGTACAGCCAATTTATTAGCTGTGATGCTTCTTAGTATCTTGAGAAGCTCACCCTATTGCACCTGCCAAGAAAGGCTGTCTCCTGGAACAGCTTAGGCAGTTTATCTCAATAGATACTTGGATACAGCATAAAGGACACTTGCTGGCTGTGTTACCTGCATTTAAAATGGGTTAAGACTAAACTGTGTGTGTCTGCAGCCTGAGTATGTGCTACTGATAAATTCATAATCAAAGAAGTGAAACCCTTTTGAAGATCAAAGGAACTGTTGTTATGTGTATCTGATTACAAGCAACGGTCTACAATGTCTTGTAGCAGCAAATACAATCAGTGACACAAACAGGAGTGGTTGGGATGGAGACATGGGGATTTAGGACTCTCTTCTCTGGTCTTGGGCACTCTGACCCAGTGTTAGGAGCAAAATACACATTGCTGCCACATACTTCCAGTTTCTCCTACAAGCTGAGTTTTCAGTCAGTTGAAAAGACTTGGGAGGAGCAGTGAAACTGTCAGATGTATTTTGTCATGGAAAGAAATCCTGACTTTTAGAGACAAAGGAAAGCTGTACTTTCTCCCCCACTTCTCCTTTTCCATATCAGACCTGTCCAAGAATGAGGGGGAAAAAATCACACTTAACTATGATAGGTCTCATCCTTGCATTTTCCAGTGTTATGAATTCATGTTGCATGGTTTAGGCTTTGTTCTCCTCCTAACATACTTTCTAGTGTAGTAATATTAAAAACTGAGAGCCCTCAGTGCTCTTTTCCTCAGACACTCTTCTAGCATTCTCCTCCAGGACCATAACCTTGTCTGTCTCCTGAGGTTTGAGGGATGGGGGAATTTTTGTAGACTCAGGGCACACAGCTGAAGGAGTCCCTGAGACTAAGGCAGCCATGTGCCAAGATCAGTGCTGATGGGGTGTGGAGGAGTTTGATTAATATGCTGAAACTTAAGCTGTGTCTGCCAGAGGCTGGTACTAAAATACCCCAAAAAAAAAAAAAATCTAACAAGTTAGATGTTTGAGAAATGTTGTAGATGCCTCACGTTATCTGGGGCACAGGGAGGAGAAACTTTGCCTTCTTGTATTTCTGCACAGGCCAGGTATTATTTTGTTGGTAGATATCAAGAAGCACGTGAGAAAGGATAAATGGAATATCTGGAGACAGGGATTTCCACCAAAGCCACCTCAGTGGCAGCCCCAGAGCAGGTTTTTCAGTCTGAAACATATCACATGCACTGTAACTAATCCTTCCCTCCCATCCTCCATTCTAGGCAAAATCATCTGTGCCTGGCAGCGCTTGCAGGAGCTGTGGTGTAAAGGGGTCTGTACAGTGATTCCAGTCTCATCTAGGTTATAAAGTGATTGTGCTCTCTTCCTCTCACTTCCTCCCACTTCCATATATCCCAGCAATGGATTTCCCAGAGCACTTCTGTCCCATAAATAAGGTATGGTGTCACTCTTCTTTGCCTGCCAGAGAAACTGGGTAACACCTGAAAATCTGAAGAGGAAGGAAAGGAATATTTCATTATAAGTGATTTCTAAATGAAGAATTTTAGAACAAGTGAGTCAAAAGTGTACCTTGAGGAGGAGGGAGGTTCAGTAAGATACTGTATGTTGGAAATTCCAGCTGTTGTTTATAAGAAATGCTGCATAGATTCATAGCACAGCCCAGGTTGAAAAGAATCTTGAAAGATCATCTGGTCCAACCTTGTCATGAAGAAAAAATGTGATTACCAAAATGTCCTGGTCTTGCTATTACCAGGCATGTTGGATTGTGCCTTGCTTTTGACAAGGTCAGATGGTGTCACTCTGATAAAGCAGAGTGGGAAATGGGGCTGATAGGCCACTTCTATTAGTTTTCACATGCTCTATGTAACCAAAAACTGAAGCACAATCTGTTGGCACAAGATTGTCTGTGTACCCTTAGTTCAGTCAAAGAACTTTTTTGAATACTTGACATTTTAGTCTCAACCATAGTTTACATCTGAAGTAATTTGAAGGTTTATTTTGATTAGAATCTGAATAGTCATTTTTGATTAGCAGTCTGCATAGATCAGAAATGATATTGCAAATCTGAAGCCCTGCTGATTGCCAAAGGTAACACATTCTCTGTGCTTACTCAGGTTTTCAGTGCTGAACTTTTTTGAAGTTGAGCTGAACCACGGAATGTTTGTTTGCTTTGCAACTGTTGTCTAGCCATCTGCTTTAGGTTTTACTTGATTTCAAAAAGGGTTGAATTGTTTTGGCTTTTTGTTTTTTATTAAAGATGTTGGATGCATTAATCCTCTGAAAAATCAAAACGCCCTCAAGATTAATTACAGATATGGGTCAGCTATTTGTTGCTTTCTACCCATATGAAACAGGTGTTTGGGTTGGCAAGTCATCCAGGGGTAAAGGAAGGACTTCATAGAGGTTTTTTTTTCCTTTGAGTTTATGGTGAAACTGAGCTTTACACATTCTCCAGGAGTCAATTACTTCAAATGTTGTGTTCTGCAAACAATACTTACTGGAACAGTTTCATAGAATCACAGAAAAACTGAGGTTGGAATGAAAATGTACAGGTCATTTAGACCGATCCCTACACAAAGCAAGACCATCTGCCTTTGTCTTTATCATAGCCACCCATGAGGTAGCTGGAGAAAGCAATTAGATGCACCTATCCTCAGCTTTTTCCTTGGCTGAAAAAATGCCATTCTTGGTCTGTCCTGTGCTCCAGTCCTTGTCTGACTTGGTTACAGCATTTTCGTGTCTTTCTTGGCTGAAGTACTTCCTATGGGAATACAGGACAATCTCTTCCCCTTATCTGGTGTCTCCACACGTAGCCTGAAAGGTTGGATTGGGTTAGAGAACAGTGCAGGCAAGGTCTGGGGAGATGAAATGGGAAGGCAGTAAATTCACCGCTGAGACAGGCACCTGTGGCTGGCAGCTTTCAGTGGGAGGCGGTGAGCTCACGGTGTTTTCCTGGGGGGAATTCTCCAGTAGCATATTTTGGTGTTGGAACCCAGGTTTGTTTTCCTTAGATCGATTTGGCAAACAAATAGTGCTTCCAGCAGCCAACAGCACTTCAAATTTGATCCAGCAGGGAGCCCTCTCATCAGGTAGAAGGGATTCAGACTGCTGAGGTTAAACTCAGATGCTGGATCCCAGCTCAGCACCCCACTCATTAGAGCTTGCTCACCATATGCTGACAGATGACTGTCTTTTCCTCAACAACTAAACTCTTGTTTAGCTTTATTTCAAATGTTTACTTTTCTGCTGGGATTTCAATAAAAGCCCCTTGTCCTGCAGCAGCAGCAAGTCATCCAGGACAAGAATGGGGTCTGTAAAACTGTCCTGATTTTGTGCTTGTAAAGCTCTTTGAGAGAGACTACACTACCCATCCTGTGTTTTGCTTTTGGAAGGAAGTTAAACATACATTATTTAAGTTATTTGTGTTATTGTTAGATCATGGGGACAAAGGGGCTGACTGGTAACAAGCATAAAATAGTTGAAATTTATGCCCCTATGATTCTTTTTCTGAAAAACTAAACAAAACAAACTCCCAAAACAGGAAAGGAAGAGGTGGGGGGAAGTGAGGATCAGTTGTTATGTTTTGAATTGCTTTGGTTTATGCGTTGTATTTTTTCTTTTTGAGCTCCTGTTAGCCTACTGCATCTCAAGCTATCTCTGGTCCAGAAATAAGGCCACTTATTCAGTTTCTCTAACAGAAGAGTTGCTTTTGAAAATTAAATTCTAGACAACTAGTGTTTAGGTTCACTGAGGAGAAGTGCTTCCAGCACTGTATTGTGCACTTGCCTCTGTTTCCTGGTGGCTTTTCCCTCTGTCTGCACAGTGGTCAACTCCCTGTCACAGAACGAATGCTACAGCAGTTCTGGACAGGAGCAGAAAGTGTATTTTAAATTTCTCTTTGCCTTTTCTGTTTCCAGCTTTAAATGGTGCTGAGTAGTGAAAAAAATCAAGCCTTAAGACTAGAGCAGCAGCAGCTCTTGAGCCTGCAGTACCTTTGGGTGTGCTCAGTGCTGATTGTGCAGCTCCCACAGCATCCAGCCCCAGTGCTGTGCTGGATTCAGCCCTCCTCCCAGATTCTGGAGAGAAGGGAGCCAAACCTGAGAGTCCTTCTCCCCTACTGGTGTTGACTAAATCATGTGAGAGGGATTAAGGAGAGCAGTGAAGCATTTTAACCCTACTCTCTCTGCAAGAGCACTGGGGAACCGGAGTGTTCTTTAACAACTGGGCATGTGCATCAAAGGGGCTCGGACATGAGAGGGGGAGAGAGGTGGAGTTTGACAAAGAGTCTCTAATCCAGTTAGCTCTTGCTGCTGCTGATGGGGCCACAACATGGAACTAAGGACTGTTTGCCCCAGGATTTCCTCCCTCTGGACCCTGAGCACTAAGGATCTCTTGGGTTTCAGGAAGGCAGCAGTGCCATAGCAGATTTGTGTGGTGCTTCCACAGCCGTTCCCACTCCTCCCTGGAGCTTTCTGAAATCACTCTGCCTTTTGATAGTGGCCCAGCTCCCCAGTTCAGTGCCTCCTCTTTGTGCAGGCACCATGGAGTCCAGGCTGGAGGGAGATAATACTTCCTGAAGTGCTCATTTATCCCAGCGGGAGAGAGGCGGCTCGCAGCATCCACACGGGTTATTAAGCTGCGCTGAAAAGAAAGAGCAAACTGCAGAGTTGTATTAGTTTATGTATTATCAGCATTTGTAAGGTACCTGTTACCCTAGTAACGAGGAACAATGTATATAGGTTCAACCAGGCAAAATCGCCCTCTGGTCAGGGAAATAAAAAATTCATGGCCTTTCCTGCAGTGCTTGGGGAGGAGGGCTTAGGAGACAGAAGAAACTGAGCTGGTTGTTATGATCATACAATCCCAGTTTCTGTTCATTCACTGCTCCTGGGAACCCTGCAGAGCTGCTAACAAGCTGTGTGTATATTGAGAGCACGTAGGGATATGCTGGAGGCAGGGGGGACAGAGGGGTGGGCAGGTTCACATAATTTGAAGCCTGCACAGTCCATACCAGTGCAGTGGGCTTGGGGATATCTGGAGCTGCCCTTTCCATGTCCCTCCTGCTCTCATCTCCAAAGGACTGGCTGGGGAACTCACCAGTGGGGCTTCTCCTGACCCCGTTCACACTGGGACTAGGCTGTCTTGGCATGAGGGGAGTGACAGGCTCTGCTGTTTGTGTGACAAGTGCATGTGCTGCTCTGTCCTCACTTCTGAAGGTTTAGTGTTTAATCATTAAATGGGAATCACAGCATTGCCGAACTGGAAAGCTACCACAGGTCTCACAGTAGCAGTTACTCTTGTAATGAGGGCTGAATGAGTGAATGAATATGGTGCTGTTGCTGTTTGTGTCACGGCACGGTCTGAAGACCATCATGCTGGGCACTGGGAGCTCACCCTGGCACCATGTCCCACTGGTTGGCCCATCTCTGGAGCAGGGATCCTGGCTGAGTACATGGTCCTCTGCACTTTCAGATGCTTGACACTTGGTATTTTCCTTACAGAAAAATAGATTGTTCTGTATAAACAGTATAACAAGATAAACATTGTGCTCAGTATGACAACCAAGAAAAATACTGCAAGGATACCTTAAAGGCTGAGATGGGTTCAGAAGACAATGCTGACTTTGTGTCACTGTCAGGGGAAGAGTCATTGCTCAGGTCCTGGCAGTTGTAGGAGATAAAATAGCACTTTCTATTGCATGTGGGTCAGCTAGTATGGACTTGTTCCTAGCATTGATTCTGTATGCTGGCTAATGACAATACAGTTATTGTTCTTACACCTGTTTGCAAAGGGAAATTAATTGATGACAGAATTTTAGTGCCTCTCCATGAGGCAAATGGATCAGGTTTCTTTATTTTTGCCATTTAGTGCAGTACATCTCGTCTTTCAAATCCAAGCTGCAACCCAAGATATATATAGGCAATTCAGCCCCTTGTTTTATCATCTTCTAAAAGACAAAGTCATTAAAATCTCCACCAGAATGAAATAAGAGGTGAGATTCTGATAGCTGTACCAGCTGAGGGGAATCCAATTATTTGTGGCACTGCAGGGTTTTTCTGCAGGATCACATCACAACTGGTAGCCAGCAGCACAAAACTTACTTCACTTTGGCTTGATGCTTGTCACAATTGCTACAAAAACAGTAAAAATTCATCATCTGTTACTGTTCTGTGTTCCTATCAATCTATCTTTGTTGCATCAGAAGAGATTTGTCTTCGCTCTCTATCAGCCACCACAGTGATTGCCTCACTGTGACTTTGACTATAATTTTAATCGTCTATAGATCCTGCACTGATCTTTCTGACACTGAAAGATTTAAGAGTAGAGTTAAGCTCCAGAATCGATGTTAACAAGTCTTTACTTGGAACCCTTATTTAATAAACTCTCATAGCCTCTAGGGGTGATTTACAAAACTGACCTTCACTGACTGTCTGTAAAACCAGAAAATCAGTAAATACATTTCTTCAGAAAGTAATGGATGCTTCCTTATTGGGAATCACCATGGCACCTGAGCCATGGCCACAGCTTTACCTGCCCCAAAGAGTTACTGCTCTAACTTTTGAGTAGATGATTTATTGCCCTGTGGAATAAACCCAAGCTCCTTGTTCAATGCACATTAAGATGCTGTAGCAGAGGTAAAAGTAGCTGATTACTTGCAGTGCAGAACCTCTTCCCATGTCTAGCAGAACCGACAGTTTAAATGGTCCAAGTTATAGGAGTCTGAACCAAATGTTGTAAAAGATATGGTATGGAACAGCCAGGCTTTGATGAAGACATGGCTGGATAACCTAACAGGTATTCCTTGGCTTAACAGCCCTGCAACAAAGTGCAATGAGTTGTGTGGCTTTGAGTTCCATATAAAGGTTTCTGCTTTAAAAAGTAAGGGGGGAAAAAAGTAATTGCATTGGGATTCTGTTCCGACAGACAACGTGCGGCTGGGACCATGCCCCCAGTGAAAATGCCATGGAGACCATGTGTCTGCTCCTACCCATCACATCCCTTTCCATGCCAGTGCCTGGCCCCAGTCCATACACAAAACCCAGGCTGCTGGCTGCAGTGGTATTTGCAAAGGTGAAATCCTGCAGCTGTTACTGAAGCCTGCTCGTTCCTGATCGGAAAAGTCGATAAACATTTTACAGATGATGGGTTTGGGCAGCGGGTCTAAAGTGATTCTGCTCTGCCTCCTTTTGCCCTCTGGTTTGACTGCTGGAGATGCTGTGTGTACTTCATAGTAAATGGGTATTAAAGGTTTATTAAGCGATACAAGTCTGTTAAGAGGTGCTATCCACAAATCTGTATAAAATATTCCAGGCTATTGTAAGCCCTATGACAAGAAAATGGAAGGATTTTGCATCAGTTGATTAACCAGTTAGGAAACTGTGCCTCTCATTAAACTTTCATATGACATATTAAATGTACAGTTGTAAATGAAAGGTGACTAGGCCATTTATTGCAAAACAAATGGATTGATATGATTAAAAGGGGGTTGTGCTTTTCTGTGGGGATGCTGTCAAGAGGAATAGGAAGAGCACTCACAAAAATGAGAATGCCACGATGTGCTTTTACTTCAAAACAGAGTCCTGAATCTGCCCTGTTAGAAAAATCTATCACTGAGACTTGAGTGAAGTATTATCTAACCATCTGAGACACAGCCCTATAATTCATGGGTCATTGACACAGTAGAGAAGATCAGTTCTGGCTATTGTAGCAGCAGAGGGACTCTTAATCCATGGATTATTAACGTGGAAAATTGAAGGGGCTGTTACAGGCTTGTGGTTTATTAGACTATTGTGGATTTAGGGAGCTTTAATTTGAAGATTATGGACACAATGGAGTGCAACAGATCCCTTGACAATGTCAGTGGCAAGGCTTTTGTACAGGAGAAAGCTTCTGCCTGAATTCTGTCCTTCCCCATCCCACAGGATACTGCTTAGGAAAACACTTATGAGGCTGCAGTCACCTTTGAAGCTCATTTGATCAAAGTAACTCAGAAACACACTTCTCTGAAGATAATGTTCCCTCAGCTCTCCAATCTGGAAATTATTTTGTTCTAGCAAGGCTTTTCTTGCCAGCACTTGATTTTCATCCCCTATTGCTATTTTGTCTTGCAAAAAATTGATGCTGCATTGTGTTTGTATAACATCATTAGGTCCATGGGATGTTTTGCAGGACAAGTGAGCTGAATGTGTTGCATTTTGGAGAAGGACTAAGGACTGAAACCTTGGACCTTCACTAGTAACAGCTTTGTGAAATACCCTCCTGCCTCTGATCACCATCTCAAAAGCCCGTGTGAGCTTATCTCTGCTCTCCATCCACCTTGAAGGGCTAATAGAGATGTGAGGAGTTGTGGGTATGGAGAGGCACAATGAGGCTTGAACAACGATAGTTCCAAAGACAGCCAGCCTTCTGTGAATGCACACCAGGGAGACTTTCTTCCCTGCCCAAGAATGTTGTATGTTTTCCTTTTACCCTTCCCTATCCCAGAAGAAGGGAAGGAAAATGGAAATTGTTACAGAAAACACTGTGGGAAGGGTTGGGGTTGAGGGAGACTCAGACTGGCATTGGGGTAACTGCAGTGGCTCCACTGCACAGCACGGGCATGAACTGGAAACCTTCCTTCTCCATTCTCTGATTTATGTTTGCAATACAAGAGGAGGAGCTGTGAGCAGGCCAGCACAGAGTGGCTGGCTGGATCAAGGCTCTTGGCATGTCCTTTGTGCCCGTGCTCAGCTCGAGGTGTCTGTGACTCACAGGTTGTTTGGTTCTCTTCCATGGCTTCTGCAGCTAGGGAGTGGACTGAGGAGAGCAGGGAGGGAAAGCCAAAATGCCATCTGTGCAGGCATTGTTTGATTTGTTGCGCTCTTGTCCAGATACAGCATGATTTGTTTGTGGAGCTTCTTGCTGCTGGAAGCTGAGGAAGCCAAAGCATGAATGGGATCAAAAGGAACTGCACAAGCTCAGGATTGGTGGCTCATGAATGGCTTTTGAATGATGTCTCAGAAACAACATTGACATCAAGATTTCTAGCAGTAGGGAGGACAACAGGAAGAACAGCCATGCCCTCTTGTCCATGTTATTTTCCAAAGTTGGATAATTCCTACTTCTTCTATTAGATTTCATTTTAGGGCCAGACAAAACCTTAAAAGCTTTCCCAACAGGGAAAGGAAGAAGGCAGCTACACAAAATAAACTACAGTGTGTGTGAATTGGGGAATGGGAAGCAAAAAGGAGGCAGGGAATTCTGTCAGGACAAGACAGGTGAAAGGAATGCTCCAGTTTTCTGGCCCAAAATCAGTAAGATAGTGTCACTGTCAGTATGTGATAAGAGAAAGCATGTGCAGGACTTCAAAAGGCCACTCAAGAATTTCTAGGAACAGCCCTGGGCACTGGGACAGTCCCCACCCTCTGATGCTCCAGTGTGTACCCAAAGGCTTGATATATACACAAAATCTCTGCAGTCATGCAGAGACTTGATTAAATTGTAAAATTGTTGAGTGATTATTTTAATTGAAAAATATATATTTACTTGAAATAAACTCCTGTTTCTCAACTGTGCTTATGTTACACAGATAGTTTGGTTTATATTTGAATAGAAAATGTTTAATATTCAGCCTGGGAATAGTTATTTAGTACAAATAACTATTTCTTCAATATTAATTTCCACTTCAAGTATTTACATTTTCTTGCTTTCCCTCCTTGCCCTCTTCCATTCCTCTCCCCATCAAAATTTACTTATATTTCCCAGGGAATATATGTGGTTTAGAGTAATGCAAAACAAATGATGGATTGAGTGTATTTGCAATGCCCTTTGAAAACTGTCCCAGTGTTCAAATACTGCTCAGTTTTATTCCTCTAAGTGTTCTGCAGCTTACTGCTGCAACATGTCATCTACACAGCCAGGAAGTTGTACAAGATACACAAGATTCAAGCCAACAGGATAAAATCCAACTGATTTTTAGCTAGCTTTTGAAATGAGTAGAATTTTGTGACCCAGAACTCCAGAAATTAATATTATCTTAGCAGTCAAACACAGATGGTCCACATGAAGTTTTCTGTGTAACTTCTAATTTGACATGTGAAACATTTTATATATTTTTTTTAAAATATACTGTGATTTTGAGCCCTATGCTATTTAATAGAGTGCATATTGTTGCAAAGGAACAAAGACCTGAGAAGTGTTTGGTTCAGGAACATTGCAGGTTTAAGCAACTTTGAGAATTTGTGTAGCCAAAGATGCCTGATTTTTGACAAGCATTGTACATGCAACTCCATGAAATGGGAGCACACCTTTTAATGCTGATGTGCTGGACATCTGGAAGGAGTTCTGAAAAGTTTTAGTTGCTCTGACACACTAAACTCTCAAATAGTGGGAAACTTTCCTTTGATTTCAGCAGATGCCTCCCACTAGTACACAAGAAAATGTTTGTCTTTATATTATCAGCAGTTTTTATATTACAAAATAGCCAAAGGTCAGAATTTCATTTTCTCTCGGGCATGGTGCTGAATGAACAATAGCTGAATAACTGTATTTGGATTCAGTCACTGATTGCACTCCCTCAAGTTATTCTCACAATCGCTTATTTTTCCATTTCTGCCCAATAAAGTGGCTGAAGTTTGGTAAACAGCTGGAGTCAAAGGGGTGTGGGAGGTAAAAATCCAGCTGAGGTAGGTGAGAGGTTCTACTGGTGAGAATATGAAGGAAGGAAAGACACTGAGTTCCCGGAGTACCGGGCATCACCCTCCCTGTGAGAGGATTGGGAAACAATGCATATTTTGGTCATTTGGTTGCTAATGTTCAGAGCAGAATTACATCCTAATTTCAAGTGTTTTGCTAACAGATGAAGCTTTTCTACTGAAGCCTAGGAAACAGAATGGTCGTGTTTGTCATATTCACAGGGGATACCTGGGGCTGCTATGAAACACTCCTCGCTGTATGTGGTGAATATCAGCTCCCATTGCCATGTGAAACACTGTGACTTGCCCCCAAGGTGCAGGGGAATAGCACAGTCTGGGCAACAACATGGAATTACTCCTTGCTCTCCTCTGTCTCCTGGCCTTCCTGTACAGCAAGGTCACATGGGGAGCCATCAGGAGGCTGCTGACACTGACTCAGAGCAAGCCTGGCCACTTCTCCTCCTCAGCTTTGCCAAGATAACCATCTCTGCTGGGAAGAGCCAAGGTGGGGATCTCTTTCTTTACTTGATCAAAGCAAATCAATTACCTCCTTTCAGAGCTTTATATACTAGCATCACATAACATCTCTTTTCACTTAACTAGTTCAGCCATTCATTATCCATTCAAATGGAACCTGGCAGAGCTTCCTGTATTCAAGTTTTTTTGGATCAGTAGTTATATCTGTTATTGGTCCAGAAAACATCAGCTTTCATCTGACCTCTCCCTCGCATGGAGCTTTTCCTTTCAAACCAAATTTTTTGTTTAAATATTTAAACATTTATTTATTTAAGTAGCAAACCCATGCATCCTCTACTCTTGTCAAATTTCACTAGACTGCATTTCTCTGGCTTTGCTTGTTGTCTTATGGCTCAGCAGATAACGTATTAATGACCTGTACAAAGCCCCAGCAGGATGTATCCTAGGGAGAAAATGGACAATGTCTGGATTTCTCAGTAGTCCTTCATTTGGAAATGTTGCTCAAAGATGTTACGACTCTGATGAAACAAATTCAGCTGCTCCTTTGCAGATACTACATTCACAAGAAAAGATCTTCCATCTTCATTTGCCTTGATTCAAAAGTTTCTGGTGTTTCCTACAGGAACACTAAGCTCTGTGTTTATTAGTCCAATAAATGGCTGTCACTTAATGCTCCAGCCAATCCTCCCAGCAATTTCCATCAGCAGGGTTCCCATGCTGTGCATCAGTGACGGTTCGTGAACTTGCTTCAGTAACTTCCCATGAGTTAACACAGCTGAAGCAGACAAGTCAAACTACAATGACTTAGTTTTGTTGGGGGATTGTGAAACCTGGTTTCCTAAAGAGATTTCCACCATCACACTGTAAGTCTCTACACCTGAATATGCTGTTAAGCTCTATCCAAATTTGACAGACAGCTAGATATGTCAGCAATAGCAAGATAAGCCACTGAGGAGAGATTAAATCCATGCCACTCAATCAGGAACAAAAGTTGACCTGTAATCTCAACTAAATCCCCAAATCCCTTAGACTACTCATAGGAAAAGTATTGCTGCTATAGGAGATGTTCTGACTTGGGGTTTGTGAGTTACTACCCAGAGACTAGCCCAGCCCTGAACCAGGGAGCCAAAGGCAACAAGGCTTTGCAGCTTCTGTTGCTCATAGATTGGCTTCTTGTGAAACTCCTTCCTAATTTCACTGTCAGAGATGCGTGTCAACTTTTGGGCTTTTGTTTTAAATACACAAAGGTGATTTTTTTTTTCCATTAAATATTGTGTAAGTCTGCTGAGAGGTGCATTTCCAGTACTTACTTTAGTAATAATTCTTGAGCATGGATGGGAAACTGAACCTGAGGGCAGGGAGCACAGAAAGCTTTATTGCATTAGACAACCTGAGAACATCTCTGTGTGGGACTGCAGCTTGTAGAAAATCAAAATATAAATGTGCCATTCATATAATGTGGTGGAGTGATTCCATGATCCCAGAACTCTGCCTGGGACATTTACATTTGGATCACAGTGGTGCTGTGATGAATGCTGAACATTCATCAGTGAACAGTGAGTTCCTGACAGGTCTCAGGTCTGTTGTGTGGTGTGGGCTGGTTTTTTCAGCTCTGTGTGTTTAGTAGACCCTCATGACCAACTGTACACCTTGTCACTGCTGAGGAAAGGTGTTGGAGCTGAGCCCTGCTTTCCTGTGTGAAGCTTTCCTCTCCTCCAAATCTGCAGCAGCATTTCCTGCTCAACTTTATCTGTTGAAGTGAATTAGGTGAGAAAAAGGTACACAGAGCAATTCTCAAAATTCCCCCAAGATGTCCAGCTCCCCTGAGCATCAGTATTAAAGAATTTCCTATAAGTTTTCTATTTACATCTATGCTAACCTAAATCCCTCTGAATGTCTGGTACTAACTCATCTACCCATGGTTATAGAAGGAATTTGATGTATACAGGAAACAAATCCTTTTCCAATAACAAAACCAGTGTTAGCTGCTGTCTTTTCCATCTCACATGCTGCATTCTGGAGAGCTAGCCAGCTTGAACTGGATACTTTATTTGTGAAGGGAAACTCTCAAACTGCTTTGCATCAGGAAGGATTTTTATATAGAAGTGTATATGTATAAATATACATAATGTGTGTATGTGTATGTACAAAATACATTTACAGTACTAAGAAAATATGAAATGACAGAGAGGTTCTGACATTCCAAATTCTCATCCAAGGGAGAATTTCACCTGTTGCCAGTGGCTTTTGAAAACCTTTGTGAAAAGTGTGAGTGCTACATTGCACTACGTTCCTCACAAAACTTAAGGATGGTGAATGAACACTAGTAAATTCTGAGTAGCTTTTTTCTTTTTTAATTTTAATTTTCCCAGTAAACTCCCTCCTACCAGAAGTTCAGCTGGGACTGCTTACTTAAATTTATTTTGCTTAAAACAGGAACTGAGATTTAAAACCATTATTAATAAACAGTTTATTTTTGACTGTGAGGCATCCAACGTAAGTCATAAATAATTGTCCACTTAATTAAAGACACTCACCTTTCCAGCTGTTGCTCTAATCAGCTCCATCTAAAGCAAATAAATTCAGTGCTTTTCCAGTTCTGTCAGGGACTTTGGTGCAGGCACAAAAAGTGTCAGGGTTCCTTTCTCCACTTACTCCAAGTGTTACTGGGCCCTGTTGGAGCTGATTTTCAGAGGCCCCGAGACATCCTTGAACTTCTGGGAACTCTGGCTCTTCATCAGCAAACTGTCTAAGATGTGGATTTACATGCCTGACCAACAGAGTGAGCTCACCTCTTGTCCTTATTTTTTTCTTATTTTCCTTGAATCCAAGAGTGGACCTGTGAGAAATTAAAGTAACTTGGCCACAGCTATCCTGGAAGAGCAAGTCTGCCATTGATGTAGCCAGCAACTTGCTCAATGACCCTTCAAGCTAACCCACACACAAGATCATTTTCTATGAAATGGAGAGGGATGTTTCAGGCAGCTGGTTGGAGAGAGGAGCATGTCTGTGACTACTATTAATAGCAAAAAAAATTTCTCATTTTTAGTCTTTTCTACAGCTGAGTCTCTGTAAACCTCCTGAGTTCAGGAGTAACCAGATGAGTCCATGGAAAACAATTCTGCTGAGAGCTTTGAAATACAAGTAGAAAGATATCACCCTGACCCCAGAAATCACCCATGAAGTTTGTTACAGAGGCTTCAGGAGAAATGAGATGAGAAACAGAAGATACCTACAGGTAGCTGGAAATGTCTGGGTCGGTAAAATTCACCACGCTTTTGGAGTAACCTGCAAAAGAGGGGACAGTGGGTTAACCTTTGTTTATGGAGACGTGACAAAGGTGTGCATTCCTCCTCGCTGCATCTCACCCTTAATTGACTTCTGTTCCCAGTCCTGGGTATGCTCCAATGGCCTGTGATGTGATTCATAAAGGGGTGAGAGAGAGCCTAGGATGTCTGCAGGTAGGAGAAACCAAAGCATGGCAATACAGGTAGGTAGGTAAGTAGGTATTATTCTGAAATCACACAGAATTTCACCAGCCAACTCTCTCTGTCATCTACTTGGTCAGGCCCCAGAAAGTTGCATTGATCCTCAGTGTTTGTGTGGGAGGGCAGACAGAAAAGAGATTAAATGCCCTTTTGCAATATCTTTTCAAGCATCAAAGCCATCTCTGCTGATCAAATAACAGCACTTCAGTGACTATATCATCTGCCCAGTGATATTACCTCTGGTTTGCAGTTAGATAACACTTCTCAGAAAGGGAAATTTAATCTGTTGGATTACTTCTTCTGAGTAACTGGGGCAAAACATACAAACAGGGAAATTTTGCAAGGCCAGAGTTTGTTTTTACTTATGACATCCTTTAAAACAAAGGTTAACCTTCTGTTCAGAGAATTCCTTGTAGGGCTAAGGTTCAAAACTGAAAGTAGCAGCCCAGAAGAAGTGTGTGAAGCAGAAGATGTGACTGGGAATTGTGTAGCAAGTTGGGGGCTATGATAAATCTGAATTCTTAAGAGAATATATGAGGGCTGGGATGCTGCTATTTTGGGTTAGTTTCTCACTTCATCCATTTTTGATATTACTTACTATTGCAGTTGAATGGTTTGTAGTTTATATTCTGTATTAAAAAAAAATAAATAAATAAAAAAACAACCTTTTCAAAAAAAAAAAAAAACCAAAAAAAACCCAAAAACAACAACCTTTTTAGGTTGGAGAGACTTGGAAGAGAATGATGAATACAGTCTGGGAGGCTGTACACAACACCTCCCTTCTCAGAGGTAGATGTCCTCTGAACCACTTGAGCTGGTTTAGGATTGTTCCCCTTAGCAGCTCTGTCCAGGGTCTGTTCCCATGAAGCAGGACCATTAACTAAAGCCTGAGCATGCTGGAGGAGGGGCATTCTCTGCAGAATGGCCCTTTGTGCACTGCAGCAAAACTGGAGCTGGTGCCACTTCAGTGCTTTGGGTCCTGTGTTTGTGGATTTAACTTAATTTTCTGCTACAGGTCTCCTGGTATGTAAGAGAGCAAACTCAAGCTTGTCGTTGTGTTCAGTGAGGCAGCAAACTTGAGGGGGGAAAATTCCCCTCCTTCTGTAGTTCATGGTGTTCTTCTAAACTATTTATAAATAGGTCTGCTGCAGCCAGTGTTTGCATTTGGAGAGCCTCACTGTTCTCATTTTCAAGGCTTCTCTCAGATCTGAAAGTAAAGGTCAGGTTGACTCCCCTTATTTGAAATAGAGAGGAAGAAAGTTAACCCTGTAAGCAGGTGGCTCTAATGCAGTAATTCTCAAGAAAATGAGTACATCTTCCCCTCCCTTTGGCTCCATTTTCATTTCTCTGCCCTCTTCATTAGCTGATGATAGTTCTAACTTCCTGAATCCTTTTAAAGAGATCCCCCTGCAAATCATCATCCGGGATTCATGAAATGCAGAGATCTGGTAAGCAGCACAAATCACACGCTTCTGGCCCACACTTGCCAGAAGCCCTGGATAAGTTTTCAGCTGAGTTTATGCTTCATCTTCCTCCACTCTACAGAACAATAACATATGGGCCCATTTTCCCCAAAAAAGCTTGCACCAAAACCCAACAATCCACTTCATGAAGGATTATTTTTTGCTGATTGAGAGGTGTTTGGAGATGACAGGCATCTGATATCATCTTAAGCCTCAAATTGCTGTAAATCCTGTATTGGTTTACTTTTTACTTCAACCAAATAAGATATTATCCTGCCTCAGAGTTAACACTTTCCAAGCTTGCCTCAGCTGAGTGTTACACACCAAAGGCATTATTATCTGCCATCACTGGACAACGCACTGCACAGAGCCACCAATTCATGTGTGGCATAGCTAAAACACTAAAGAGGATTACATGGCTCATAAGGCAGGAACTACATACATGTAACAACCATTTTGCTTCTGTATGGGGCCCTTGAAGGATAGGCAAAATACTTGAACAGCCTGAGGGACTGTATTGTGTGTATGGGCAAAGGATGTGGGGTCTCATCACCTTCCAGATGTTGCTATCCAAAGGCTGCAGTAAGAAGGGTGTCAGTGGATATTTACTTCAGTGAGGACCTCAGTGGAGACCACAGCCTATGTCTGAATGATGAAAACAAGAAGGAGGGTGTGAAAACATTTACTTCTGAAATGCAAAACACTTATTTTTATTTCTTTTATTTTTTATTTCAAGAGCACCTTACCCTCCTTTATCCCAGGAGCTGTCTTAGTAGTCTCCTTCAGAATAGATTATCTTTGACTCAAGCATTTATTTTGGGATGGATTGCTAATAAATAGAGTTTTCTAGGTGTTCTGACTGCAGGGAATGTAATTGGTAGGCAGGTACATTATGAACCTAACCAAAGAAGACTTACAAGACTGAATATTGTTTTATTGCCTATTTAAAACTTTGAAATGAAATGTTTGTATAAACGAAGGTGCATTATCCCAAGACAGTGGTTTTATTTGTGCTATTACTTAACAGAGTGTTACAAACACCCAAGAGGCCTCTGTAAACTTTCTGGCTGAGTTGTGAATTGAGGCCAAGGTGAATGTCATGGTTTGACACTGGCCAAACGCCAGGCACTCACGAGAGTGTTCGCTCACCTTCTTCTGCTACGGTTGGGCAGAGGAGAGGGGAAAAAAAAATTAATGAAGGAATCATGAGTTGAAATAAGGACTGGGAGCGAAAACACTCTAGGAGCAAAACAGGTTTAAATTGCAAGGTATAAAGCAAATTTATTATTAACGGAGTCAGAGGACGATAATGAGAAGTAAAAAAAGTCCTTAAAGCACTTTTTTCATCCCCCAGCCCCTCCCTCCTTCCCAGCGACAGCACAGGAAGACAGAGCATGGGAGTTTCAGTCAGTTCATCACTTGATATCTTTTTCTGTTCTTTCAGGGAGAGGAGTCTTTTTTCTGCTATGCTGTGAGTCCCTCCCACGGGCAAACAGTCTTCCCAAAACTGTTCTGGCGTGGGTCACTCGTCCCTGGGGTGCAGTCCTCGAAGGACAGGCTGCTCTGGTTTGGAAGCAAGGGCCCTCTCTCTCTGTCTTTGGAAGCAAGGGCCCTCTCTCTCTGTCTTTGGAAGCAAGGGCCCTCTCTCTCTGTCTTTGGAAGCAAGGGCCCTCTCTCTCTGTCTCTTGAAGCAGGGGCCCTCTCTCTGTTTGAGTCTCCCACTGGAGCACAGCTTTCTCCTGCATCCACCCACTCTGGTGTGAGCTCTTTGCCCACGGGCGGTGAGTGGATCTCTGCACCCCCGTGGAGTTCATGCATTCCAAGGCACAGTTTGTTTCACCGTGCTCCTCACCACAGCTTGCAGGGGCGGCCAGGCGGGCAGAGCTCACCGCAGGCCGCACCGAGATGGCGGCGGCCTTGTCAGCGCATTGCCGTGTGCTGCACCAGGCATGGGCCCCAGTAGCGGCGCTTCGCCACACTTGGAAAAACCAGTGTTTTGGTTTTCTTCTTAAATGTCATCACAGAGGTGTTACCAACCTCCCTAACTGGGCCAGCAGCATGTTCATCTTCAGAGCCACCAGAGATGGGCTCTGTTGGACATGGTGGAAGCTTCCAGCAGCTTCTCACAGAACCTACCCCTGTGGCCCTCTCCCGCTACCAAAAAATCAGGCAGTCCCAAATCAACACAGTGAATTTCGCCCAGTAAGATCCAATCACTGAGTAAAGGTGTTCCTCTTAAGGAGGTGTCCTAGTCAAAACGGCTAGAAGTTATTCTGATCAATAACGGAGGTACTCTTTATGCATTTTTGTGGGTGTGTGAGTTTTTTACCCACTAGTAACACATACCGGTATAATGTCTTTTAGCACAGAAGCACTAAATAATTAATTAATTACCACCGTTCTCCTTGGGCTGCTGCTTGTGTTCAGCTGCTGCTTGTTGTGAACATCCCATAGGCTCTGAGGAGAGGTTTCTGTGCAGGCAGTGGCTGTTACCCTGGCAAGCAAGCGTTCACCCACTGTTTAGAAATCTAATTTTCTCTGCTGGTATGTGAAAAATTGCATGGAATTCTTGTCACAAAATTCCTTTTCTAGTTTTCCTGTGCTTTGCGCTTTCACAATTCTCTTTGGCACAGCAATTATTACTGTACCAGCTGCAATGCTTACAAAAGGTAATCATAATGAAACCTTGGTAGGCGTCTTGTGAAATGCCAACACTGGTGCGTATGGGTCCCACCAGAGCTTTTATTATAGATTTTGCTAATTCATTTGGGTATGCATGTGAAGGCTTTGATGTCATTTGCCTAACAAGCTTTAGCCAAGTGAATTGTCATAATTATTTACCTATGAACCATGATATTTTTTCTAGAAAAGTGTAGTTTGTGACTGGTGTTTTGGGATTAACTTCTTCTCAGTGTGTTCTTTGAACTGCTTGGCACCTCAGTTGAATGACATAGGTTTTAGTTTTGTACATCACTGAAAAAAAGCAAACTTATAAAACACTGTTAATGAGAACTAGCTTTGCATTTCAACAACCATTTTAATTATTACTCAATTATTTGCTTTATTATATTGGATTTCAAATTTAATTTTTGGTAGCTCTGTTTCAAGTATAGAGACTGGTTATATTTACATTTATGGTATGTATATTTATAATATAGGTTTACATATATTTTTATTCACAGAGACCTTAAAAATTGAATTTTCTTTTGTATTTCTTCCATTTATATTGATAAAATATCATACACTAAGTATTCCCATACCAATTACATATGATTTGCCCACTCATACTTATTTTGTCATCCTTACTTCCTCAGGCTATTTTCAGCCTTAAGCCACTGCTAATCCATGACCTTAGTGCTTTTGTCTCCCGGTCTGAATTATATAAGTATTATGGAACAAGGATTGAAATTAACTGCTCTTGACTTTATTGTACAATAACAGTCAGCTGATTAGCTTTTGTATTTCCACTAACTTGAATAATAGAAAAAAAATTAATTACTTTAATTTTTTTAAATTATTAATTTATATTTTTTTCAATGTGGAAAGGCCATTTATGAAATATTTCTAAAAGGAAAGTGGAAATGAAAGAAAATAGTGATGGACTGCATTTCTGGGTGTCCAGAATTGCTGCCAAGCACACAGAAAGACAACTGAAGCAGGAATGTACCCTGCATTCTGCAGTGCCCACTGCAATAGTAATTGAATAAAATCTGCTGAGACAAAAAAGGAAAAACAAAAAGTACTTTGGTCACAGAGCTGAAATAGAAAAGCAGCAACTGTTAAAAGGAACCTTTTGTAATGTCTCCTCAAACTCTGTCTCCTTCCATGAGACTCAAAAAGCAGAACACCTGTAGAATGTCAGCTTTCCTTTGGGATGCAGGAGAGCAGCATCGCATGGCATGGCCATGTCTCCAATAGGCTGGGCAGTTTGCTGCTGCTCCTGTTCCAGCCAAGCTGGCTGATTCTCATTTGAAATGCTATCTCTAAGCTGCTTTTGTTCAATTGCTTACTTTCCTGAAAGGTTATGATCAAAAGGCCATACTTCAGGAATAATTTGGCTCCCTTGTATGATACTGGTTTCAAGTGGCATGTAAATAAGGGGTCACATTTTCCAAAGAGAGTGCTGTCCCACCATCAGTGCTGTGAGAAATCTGCTTCACAGCTCCATGGCTGAATTTAGGGGGAGGCATTGCTGACAGGCTGAGTCAGTGGCCCAAATTCTTCTCCCTTTATCCATATAACCACATGAAAATTGTTTCTCCTATCCACAGAATGTGCATGAATAATTTGCTTGGCATGGGACTGGAGCTAACTAGCACAATAAATGCTTTTGTAAGCTCCATATGTCCCTTGCCTTGGAGCTTTTCAGATGATACAAAACCCTGGTACTGTGACTAAAATGAGAAAAGCCTGGGCAATGACTTCAGAAGCAATTGGGAGTGACCTAAAGCTCATAAAGGATTCTTGGCTTCAATGATGTTGACTCAGGTCCATCAGACTTACAAGTTACATCCAGACCTTATTGAGATCCTGGAATGACCCCTGCAGTCTGCAGAGATGGGTTTTTAAACCCTGCAAGGGGGTCCAAATTTCCAAACTTCAGAAGCACCCGACTCTTTAACTGTACTTTTTGAAATAAGTTCAAGAAACGAGTGCACACACGTTGCTTACCCCTCTCCTTCTCTTTGCACTCAACATTTTTGGTGTAGGAGAGTTCAGTAACGGAAGTGTAAACCTTCTGTTTACATCTATAAACAAGATAAGGTACAAATTGCTGCAATACAAACTTCCTTGCTCTGGCCCTCCACTGACCTCAGCTATAAATGACAAGGACCCCTCTTTCTCACAGTTGCAGGAGTCTCCAGTCTCTAGGGCAAAGTTTAAACCAGCAAATGTGCTTACAAAATCTTCTGTGTGAATTTTTCTGACTGCTGTGCTATTCACACGCCGCTCAGGGCCAGGGGCTCATGCCTGTGACATGAGGGACAGATGCAGCTGGACCTACATTTGGAGGGTGCCCCAGACACCTCCAGCTGCAGGGTGAGCCTGGGTGCATTTGCACTCATTTCCTGAAGTCAGGGAGCAAGCTACATGCACTTTTGCTGAAGGGCTTGGATAGAGAAGGCTTGAACCACATTTTAGACCTACAGGAAACATCCGTGTCACTGTATCTCACGCCTCAAGTCTTCTCCTGGAAGCTGGGTCAAATGAATTGGTTGCAAAATATCCAAGATTATGCCAAGTAAACACAAGAATAATTAAATTTAAAAGCTACTCACGCATTGTCTTATTTTTATAGATTTCAATGGGTGCAAAAAGAAGAGCTGCCAATAACAGAAAAGCTGTTCTAGGCATGGGAACCAAATTCCTTGGTGACCAGGACAGATGAGACATGGCCTGAGGGAACAACACAAAAAGAGGGCTGGGGCATGAGAAAAATCTTAGGGAGCGGGGCAGAAAAGTAAAAGGGAACTTCTACACCTGAGAGCTATAACTATTTCTCCACACCCTGAGAGATGTCACAGCCACTGGCAGTCACACACACGCACCATTGAGACTATGGTGGGTATTCCTAATCGGAATTGTTAATCTGGGATTTCCACAGCCATGTCTGTTCTGGGTGGTGGAAATAGAAAATAAACCTTCATGTGTGGTACCGATATCAGACTGTAGAGCAGTGCAAGGTTGGGCTTTTGAGCACCAGCACTGCATTTGCACAAGGGCAAGAGTTATATTGATGTTTGTATGTCCCCAGACAGGACTTGTGTCCCTCTCCTCCTGGAGCAGCTCAGCAGAGGAGCACAAGGACATCACCTCTGGCATGGGTCACCCAACTGCAGATCCCTGGAAGATGGACTGGTGCTCAGGCAAGGCCCTGTAAGCTTTCTTTGTTCCTGCCCTGTCACCACTGAACACTCAGTGTCCCCTGGAAAGAGTGTGAAATGGCTCTAAGAGGGTCAGGTCAGTAGTTCTTGGGTGTTTAAGCAATGCAGAAACTCCACAGCACAATTCCTCTCCTTGTGCTGTGCAGTGGATTGCAGGAGAGTGACTTAGGAATATCTGCAAGAGAGAAGAGCCACAGGGATGGTTCTTGGTCACTGGTGTTAATGATGCTGCAGAGAGGTGGTGACACTGGATCCCTCACAGTGCTTTCAGCAGAAGCATGTCAGCTTCTGAAAAGTGCCAGCTCCCGGCCCAGAGGCCTGTTTTCTATACATAATGGTATCCAAAACATTTCATGCAATTACATACTGCTGCCCTAAACCACATGGTTTTATATATGTATAACCAGGGCTACAAGGTTCCATTCTCACTGTTCAGAGGAGTTAACTGATGCACAGAATCAAACAGGATAACGTGTTTGTTTTAATGTGCCCAGTTCTACTCATGTTTGGGGGAAGTTGCTCTTTTGGCTCTCCATGTGTTCCACAAGCTATGACAGATCTAGGAGTCTCAGCCATGGGCAAGCATCTCCCTGTCCTGCTGTTGAAAGAACACAAATATCCAATTTGTTGGTAGATGAAATGGCTCGGATTTGCACAATTCTCTGTTTTGACTATGGGCTTTGTGCTAGAAAGAACCATGTGCTGGAACCTCCTGTGAAAACAGCAGAGAAAGAATGCTGCTGGTGTGTATGAGATTTCTCTTCCCTTCAACAAATGCTATTCTTAGCTGGCTGGCCGGTGTGGAGTAACGCATTAACTGAGTGTGATAAGGCAGGGGAATGCCGATACTGGCCCCATTTTCAGCCCTGTGTTTGCTCTGCCATTAGACAATGGGGTCTCGGTCCCCTAGGAGGCCCTGACGTGTCAAAACAATGTCAGTTAAGTCAACAAATATCCTTGTGTTACAGTCATTTCCAAATTGTGCTTTGTCCTTTTAAAAATTCTGAATGGAAAGGTTAGGAATATTTAAGAATTAAGATGATAAAATATGGGGAGACAACATGGAAAGCTGGCTTACAAACACGAGCCTGATTCCCATCACCAGCATTTGTTAAAGTTATTTATGTTGTAATGCATATGAGAAAGTTGAAAGGTCTGAAAAACATGACATGTATATCTCACCATCCATGTGTAGGGTAGGAAATTACCCCCTTAGCAGAGCTGCCACACCTCCAGACATACAAGGTGTGCTGCCCACATGCACATCTCCTTGGGTCTGCCATGCACCTGCAGGTGATGAGGAGCTCCAGCAGGGCCAGAGTTCTCAGGAAGGTCCAAATCCTTTAGATAATTTTGGGTAACATTTCTGGCTGGGGTAAAAATGTCATGCCCTTGCACTGGGTATATGGGAGCTCAATTCCTGGTGCCACTGAATTCAGATATTATGGTGCTATAATCCTTACTGCCAAATGATCACATCTGGATTTAGAAGCAAGTTGCATGTATGAAAGCAACCTTGAGGTTACTGACAGGCTGCTTATTCCTGCTGGCATCCTTATGGCTCCTCTCCTAGTTTATCCCTCCTTGCATGCAAAAGACAAAGTAAGGCTCAGTTGAAAAGTCTTGGGAATTTTGAGGGCTGTTCTTGTGTGCTTAAGAGCTGACAAAATTAGCTGCTTAATTCATTGGCTGAAAACAGATGAAAAGTAACACCTACTTGTGCTATGAATAATTCATCAGAGAAAGAAAGTGCTTCAGGATAGTATTTGAGATGAAAACTGCATAACAGTAGTCTCACAAGTCAATTTGCTACCTATAAAGGAAGGGATTTCTGTTGGCTGTCCTCTCTTCAGAAAAAAACCAAAATAACTCCTCTTAACATTGTCTGCATTTGGAAACAGCCTACATTTTAGGTAATTAAAACTGATGTTCCTGACAAACATTCGCCTCCAAAGAAATGGTCTATTGTAAACGTAAACTCTCAAGATCCTTCCAGGCATACCAGCAGACTGTCTCCTAAAAATTCTTCCCAAGCCATCTGGTGCCTTATCTTTGTAGCCAAGCCATACAATAACTTTAAAAGAGGATTGCTGCTCGCAGGGTTTAATCTCAGGACTACAGATTCTCTTGGAAGTATCCCAGTTCACTCTGAACCCATTAGGCAGCTCTGGTTGTGTGAATTCTCCACTACTTTTAATCAAGACCCAAAATATGCAGCTGTGGTTCTCTGGGGAGATCCCCTCTTCCTGTAGTTTGCAAAGGGAATGAAGGAGTTACAGGGAGAAGCTGGAGATTTCCAAACCGGGATTTACACTCCATTAATTCTCTCTCCAGCATCCCAGCCAGAGTGGCATGACATGAATGTGGTTAGGAAGGTTGCAGCCAATTCACATCATTCTTGCAGCTCTCCTCACACCTGCAAGGGGAACGAATGGATTCCAGGTTTGCTCCTAGACAGCCTTTGCCATCAAATAAAAAGGTATTTAGTGAGTGAGAAGGCATGAAGGCATAGAGCAAAGGTGGCTGTTGGAAACAGCCGGGAAGAAAAAGACAATTTTGTTTCAGCTCTGCTGAAACACCAAAGTGTGTTTCAGATCACCCAAAGTTTGCTCTCCCTGCATCCTGCTACTTTTGTGCCTGCTTTTTAACATCTCACCTAAACTCTGTCTTCTAAGAAACTGAATTCTTAGTGTTAAATACCCTATTTTGGTTGCAAAAGCAGAGCCTGACAGTGAAGTCAAGCAGCAAAGCCAAGGCTGCAGGTACCTGACAGCAAAGCAGTAGTTCAGGCACAAATCAAAGTGAGGGATCCTGTGTTAGGAGAGCCCAGCTGCCCAGGCAGCGACAGCCATCGCGAGAAAGAGAGCAGGGTGCGTGGCTGAAAATAGAATTTGTTCACCACTCCCTCATCCAGGGCAAACAAAGCCTAGCTGGGGAGAGACCAAACCCCTTTTTGGATTTTTGTCCTGTGTTTATATGCTAAATCTTCGACACTAAGCATTTCTAGTCTGTTTCTTATCAATGCTGCTTTCAGAGGAAAGGAGGAAACTGGGTGCAAAAGCATAGGAAAGAAAGCTGTTTCCCCAACATCTCCTGCAAGTTGGAGACTGCTGACAAATCTGAAGCATCACATTTAAGCAGCATCTCTTAATCATTTAGCCTGGGGGGGAGGTCAATGGCTGTGGTAATGATGTGGTACCAGCAGTGCTACAAAGTGATGGGCTGCCATTAGATTATCTTCTCTCTTCCTGTGCCCATCTGTTCTGGCAACCCTCAACTACCTGAGAAGAATTTTAAAACACCCTAGTTTTGGGTACTGCAACTTAGCGAGCACAGACATTTTTCTAAGCTAAAAAAGGAAATGTTTTTTGGTTTTTTTTTTTTTTCAAGCTGTTGCATCTTGGTAAAGAAATACTGGATATTATATATGCTTGTCAGGTGGATATTAATGAGCAAGATGTGATGGTGTAAAATAGTTCCTGGAAATGACAGAAATTCTGCACTTCTCCAAGTCAGTGGAAATTTTGATGATGAGTTTTGACAGGCACTGGATTAGGCCTAAAACATTCCCAACTTTTTGGCCATTGACAATTTTTTGACAGTTTTATAACTGGTAGAGACTTCCTACCACAATACAAATACGACAACACTGTGAAGACTTCCCCCAGGGAGACGTCTTTGCTTTTAGCTGGGTACTTTGTTACACCCCCAGGGAAATCAAACAGTGTAGGGAAAAAGAACTTGATATCTGTAAAGTTGCTTAGCCTTTTCCCTGCTCTATTGGATATTTGTATTTTGTTATCTCTGGAGACAATCTACTATTTGGGAAAAGAATGAAAACAACCCTCCTAAAATAGAGTTTTACAGTTTAATGATCCCTGCACTGAAATATTACATTATACACTTAGGCTGCAGACAAGATGGAGAGGGAGGGTGGAACTACCATGAGGTCAGAGCTCTATGACCCCATGTTCTTTGCCAAATCAGTCATCTCAGTCTTCTTTTCATAAGGTGATGGTGACACCTCACAGAGCTGTTATGATAATTTGTTTATATAACAAAAGTACATGGCTCGAGGGATAAAGCTTTTTGTACCTGTATAATTTCCAACATTCCCAGGTTGCCTTTTGGTGTGGGATTACAGAACATCTGCTCTATTTAGTCCTCCTAGTGTTACTGTTAATGTTTTGGCAAAGGCACCTGAAACATAGTGTAGATGCATAAGTACATAATATCAAAAGTCATGAGGAGTGTATTCAGGTCCTGTTTGACTTATTGCATGTGACATTGCAAAGTGACATTGCAAACACAAAAGATAAACTAATATAATGTTTAGCTTGATGTGGCTTAATTTGCACAAAAATGGGAAAACTCAGAATTAAGTGTTTCGTAGCTTCTTTAGGACCTCTCTCAGATTGACCTGTAGTAAAAAGGGAGATGGGATCAATAACTGCTTATTAGGCCAAAGGAACTGCCAGGCTGCAGCGAGACCCAGAAGCTGGGCTACCCTGAGCACTTTCCACGTGGCAGATAAGAGGTGTAAGGAAAAGCAGCAGTGTATGAACAGTCAGCAACAATGCTGGGAGCAGGGGAGGGGCAAGCTGGAACCAGCAGTTTCAAGTGGAGAGCCTCAAGGGATTATTATGTCCATCCGTGCTGACCTGAAGATGAAAATCCCACACATTTGCAGTGTCTACGTGGGCTTTGCTGTTCCTCCCACCCAGTCCCTAGTTCCTACTCATGTATCTGTTTTCCAGGATTGTTTCTGAGGCAAACTGAAGGCCAGTTTCCTTGCACGTGAGTGGAGCAGTGGAACAGGCTTCCCCGCGTTCCCTCCTTTGCCTTCTGTTCCCAAATGGTGATTCCCTATGCAGGCACAGAGCAGGGATGATATCTGCAAGGACAAAGCTACACTGCATTTCCACTGTGCTCATCCTTGCACCTGTGTGTGGAGCAATGGATGGCTCTCACAGGGCACAGCTCCTGCTGCAATGCTCTGGCTGGGAAGATGTTTGAGTTGCAGAGTTTGACCCAGGACTGAGATGAAGGATGTTTGGGTATTATTGCCCTGGATAACCTTGAATTAGTCACCTCATCTGCACATCTCAGTGTTCGGGGGAGTGGGATGGTACCGATGGCTCTGCAGCATCCTGGCACATCATTTCACATCTCCCCCAGCCATTGGCTCTAAAATGGGGACCAGGATATGGGCTCACAGAGGGCAAGTTGTGACAGCTGTGCTGTGCTGGTATTGTTGGGAATGGCAGGGAGCACTTCTCAGCCTCCTATGGTTGGAGGAGCAAACTCCCAAACAACCCAGTGATTCAGACCTTGATGGCAGCAGCACACTACATGGGGTAAGAAGAGAAGCCCAGGGAGGAAGCAGGAGCTTAAAGGACTACAGTAGATGAGTGTATTTAAATCCTTTTAACGAGGATCAAAAAGAGTTGGCTTGGCACAGATGAGTTTGAAAATTAGGTATACACCGAGAACTTACAAGTTTCAGTCCCTCCAAACAAATGTGAAAGGCTTACAAAACTTAAAAATCCATCTTTGACACAACTGCTGAAAATGTCTTTTAAAGAGAAGCCCTTATGAGAGCTTCCAAAACAAAGAGAAAGGCAGCCCAGAGTGGTATCCTTGTTACCAGCACCAGCAGATGAATGAGAGGCAGGAGAGGGTAGTCAGTTGTTTGAAGGGAATGAAATCTTTCACTTTCTGACCACACAGATTAGACAGAAGAAGAGTTGGCTATTCCAGGTATCTTGTAGCATTGAAGAGCAACCATCAAAGGGAAACTGTCTGCCTTGTGGGATAATCGTTGGGCAAGCAAGAGGATGCAGCAGATAAAGGAAGATGATGCTTACCCAGAGGGGCTGAGCCACAAAGAACAAAGATTAGTACTGGGGATGGCCTCACCTATAGGGAAAATGAAATGGTAACAAGGGGGAAAAGCAGTGCAAAAACCTCAGGAAATCTGGGTTCCTCAAGTGTATTCTTGCAGCAGTATGCACTGCCTTAAATTTCTTACTGAAGTTTTGCTGTTGTGATCAAGTTCTGATTTTGTAGTTTATAGAAGAGGCATTTGCAGCTCAAGTTCTGCAGTATTTACATAGGCAAAATTCCCAGTGTTTTAAGGGGATTTTTCCATGGGTAGGTATGGGCTCTTAAGTCTTACTTTTGACTGGGTGAGGACTTGGAGTCTGCACAATTGCCATACCGTAAGTATTAATAGATACTTCCTAAGAGGAAAGTTATTTGAATTTAAGATTGCAGTTTAGTTTCTCTAAGCTCCACATAATCTATTTACTTACAGTACAGCTTTCATTCTGCACTTACTAATCTCCAGCTGTAAAGTTTCAAAATGCCACACAACATACAACTTGTGCATATTGATGGAAATGGCTCTGGAAGTCATGCCATGCTGCATGGAATGCATAGATGTATGTTTAGTGACATTGCAAAGCCAGGACTTGGTCCTGGGAGTGTTCAGACTGCTCCCAACTCTGCCCCATAATGGAGTCCCATGAGCTGGATCCTCTCTTCTGAATGATGGAGTTGTGTTTCTTGCCTTCCCTCAGGGTGGTGGTTTCAGATCAGTGGATGGCCCTGTGAGGATGCTCCACAAAACAACCTTGCTCTATTCAGCGCAGTGCAAAAAAGAAAGGGTCCTACCCAACCAAGTCACAGGTATGTGCTGTCACTTCTCAGCCTCTACCAGCTCCTGAGCTCCATCAAACCTCACCCCAGAGCCAAATTAACTGGTCACTTTGTAGAAAATTGAGGGGAAAAAACCTCCAAAGCTTTGATAAATTTTCCTGTGACTGAGCTGAACAGAAGCAAGGCAGCTGTCACTAGCACTTGACTGGTATGGGGGGTGCTGAGGCTGAGTGGTGGGATGTGAGATATTTGTGAAATGGGGATGCCCCGGGGCACTCTGCAGCCCAGATAGTCCAGACCTGTTTCCCAACACTGTGCTGATCAGAGGACTGAGGGCTGCACCCCTCTTACCCAGACACTGACAGGACTAGCCCCACGTAAGCCTCCTCCCCTCCCCTCTGACTCAGCCCTGATGCTATGCTCAGCTTTTCACCTCTCCTTCCCAAGGCAACTCGGTTCACTTTTCCTCACTCCCCCGCTGCTGACTGGCTGCTCAGTATTGCTCCACACGCCCAAATGGCAGCACAGGCTCCCCCTGGCACACCTGGGAAATGAGTCCACACCCACCTGAGTTTGGGATACAGCCTACCCTTCCTTCTCCCACCATGATTTCTGGAGCATTATCCCAAGCTCAAGCACCCTGCGTGTATCTCTCTCTGTGAAGACTGAAAGCTTTGGAGTACATGTGGAGATTGTGGGAAGGTGGTCAGGGCTCAGGGTGCTCTGCCAAGCACTGCAGCTCAGGGAGGTATGGGTGAGTTATCTCCCAGTAAGTATCCGAGATTTTAATTAAACCTGGTTTATAAATGCGGGCACAAGGCCATGCAGGGAGATTATGTGCCATTACACCTTGCCCTAAGGATGTGCTCACTTGGTCTCCACAATCCTGGAGATTCCTGCACTGTCGAGGCTCTGCCACCAGAGCTGCAGCCATGGTCAGCCAGTAGCAGTGTTGAAGATGCACAGCTTTGCAGGTGATGCTTTATTTACTCTGAGTTTTACATTCATCATACAAAATTAATAATTGACTCCTAATAGTTGAGATTTGTAGCACTTCACTAGTTGTTTTGAAGAGTCAGGAGGTACCATTTTGCCCAGAAGTGGATTCTGAATTGAATTTTATTTTAGAACTTTCCCCTTCTGCAGCAAATACCAGCATTTCTGTGCCTTGTCCCAAAGGTGAGCAAAGAATGCAAAGAACTTTGACATCTTCTATGGAAGTGCAAACTGAACTTTCGAACTTCTCTTCTGCCTTGCTTACAGGTTTTAAATGTTTAAAAACCTTTTAAACCAAGGCTGGGAGTTTTGATTTGAGGAAGGGGTAGAAGACAACCCTTAACTACATTTAGTTCTAAAGGATGTCTAAAATTTTTACAGAGACCTTTCAAACTGTAAAACAGGATAAAATAAACTCAGATTTGGAGTTCCTTTTCCCTCAGGGTGCCTGAAAAGTGCACAACACAAATCTCATCCTGAACAAAAGTTGCTTGAAGTGCCTCTTATCTGAGAAATGCATAAGAAAACAACTGCTATAAGAAGTGCCACACAGGGGATTCTTCAACTCCTGATCCATTTCTTCAAGCTGCCTTGGGGAAAAAAAAGGGAAAACGTTAATTAGGTAAGAAAACCCAGCTCTCCTCCCAGTGAGTGACAAAGAGACTCATCCCCACCGGGTCCTGGCAGAGCAGGCAGCTGCCGGTGCCGCTCTGCCTGGGCTGCTTTGGGATTTTAAAGCCTTTTGGATGGAGCCTGCGGGGAGCGGTTGCCGAACCAGGGTGTGCGAAGCCGTGGCTCGGACTTCCCCCGCCCGCTCCGTCCAGCTCCAGCGACGGCTTTTCTTGACTAAAACCTGCGACTTCGGCTTTCGCCAGCAATGAAAAAAGAAAGTGTCATGTTGGAAGGAGTGGAGCGGGTGGGAGCAGAGGAGGGCGGGCTTCATCTATGGAGCACGCCCCTTTTAAACTGAGAGTCGCGGCAGCTCTCGTCCACCAGCCCGACGGGGGGAGAGGCGGAAAGCGAGGGAGAGCAGGCGGGCGGGCGGGCGGCTCCCCCGTCCCGGCCCGTCGGTCCCGACCCCGGCCCGTCCGCCCCCGCGCACCATGCGCGGCCCCCGGCGCCCCGCGCGCCGCCGGCCCGCCCGCCCCTAACGCCGCCCGGCTCCTGCGCCTTCCCGCGGCAGCGCTCCGGGGGCCGGGAGGGGGGCCACAAGAAAGGAGAAGAGAAAAAAAAAATTAAAAGAGGGAAAGGGAGGAAAAAGGAGGAGAAGAAGCGGAGGCGGGGAAAGCTGCTCCTCCGAGGACAGCGCGCAGCACCATGCAGCTGGCGCCGCTGGCGCTGGCACTCACCACGCTCTTCATCGACGGCTTGAGGACGGGAGCGAGGAGGCAGAAGCTGCACCCCAGGCAAGGTAAGGGGGTGCTCGGGGAGGGACGCGGGGAGTGCTGCGCTGCCGCCCCCCGGGGCCGCGGGGCACGGCCACTTCACTCAGCGTCTGTCCCCTCGCAGCCCAGCTGCTGGAGAAGCTCAGCGAGTACGAGATCGTGACTCCTACCCGAGTGAATGAGTTCGGTGAGCCCTTCCCCACCGATGTCCACTTCAGGCGGCGCCGGCGGAGCACCAGTGCTGCCCCCGACGCCTGGACGGCGGCCGTCGCCGACTCCCCGAAGGCACACTACAGGCTGTCCGCCTTCGGGCAGCAGTTCCTCTTCAACCTGACGGCCAGCTCGGCCTTCATCGCCCCGCTCTTCACCGTCAGCCTCCTGGGAGAGCCCGCCGCAGACCAGCGGCGCCTCTACGCCGAGGCGGCCGACGCCGATGTGAAGCACTGCTTCTACCGGGGGCACGTCAACGCCCGCCCTCGGCTCACCGCCGTTATCAGCCTCTGCTCCGGGATGGTGAGACCCCCGCCCCGCGGAGGGCCAGGGGCGGAAGCGGGGAGGAGGAGGAGCGGGACGAGGGAGGGAAGGTGGGCGGGCAGAGCGATGGCGGGCGGGCAGAGCGACGGCGCCCGCCCCTTCCCCTCACGGCAGCGGGCGCTCCGGCCCACCCCGGCCGGGGCTTGCTCCCACGCCGCTCTGAGTCGGTCGGGTTCCGCGGTGCGCCGCTCCTGCTCCGCGGATTTTGGGGGGAAAATGCCATCCACCGACACCCGGAGGGGGCGGTCCTCGGGCACGGACCTCGCCTGCCCCCGGGAGTGCCGGTGAGCGGTGGCTGCGGGCTTAGCACCAGCGCTTGTCCCGGAGCCACCCAGCACCCGGGACATGTCCCGCTCCCTGGTACCCTAGCTGGGTGCCCTTCGGTGCGGCGATGTTGGCACCGGGATGCGCAGAAGCTCCTAAAAGGGCTGACTCTTCTGTCTGTCCTGGTGCCTTTCAGTCCCACGGGGTGCCAATCCCAAGGGCTCCCCGGAGGTTTCTTCTGGCTTCATTCAATCCAGGGGTTCCTCTTGATGCATGTGTTCACCTAGGCTTGGGCACACGTGTATGTGGCTTTCCTCCCTGAAGGGAAGGGATGGACAGCAGTATGGGATGGCTGCAGAATGTTTTGTTTCGGAAATTTTTTTATTTACCCACCAAATATGTGCATTCATAGTTGTATGCAACTAGGAGCATTGATGGTATAAGCATCACAACTTCCTCTGGTCCTTACATGTTGGTTATAAGCCTGTCTCATGGAAATGTGCTGTGTGAAACCAGCACATGATGGGGTTGCACTGGCGCCTCCAGCACACAGCATCCTTTAGGTAGAACTGGCTTGTAAATGTCACTGGCATAAGGGTCTGGTGGACATGCCTCTCTCGTCTCATGCTCCCTGCCTGTGGGTTAGTAATTAGCCCTCTCTAAGCACCAGTGGGATGGCTGTGCAGCCCAGGGTGGATACAAGCAGTGTAACCAAAGCTGGAGCTCCAGCTTTGCCTTCACAGGGTTTACCACAGAACTAGGCACACCTCCCTCATTAACTGCTTGCTTTCTGGGGTAGTGCTGCCAGCTGGCTTGTCATCGCGCAAAGCTGACCTCTTGTTCCTCTCTCTGGTCCCCCTCAGCTAGGCACATTCAAGTCTGATGATGGGGACTATTTTGTAGAGCCACTTCTATCACTTGAGGAACAGGAGTATGAAGAAGAGCACAATAAACCACATCTTGTCTACCGACACCGGACACCTCCAGCCAACTCTTCAGGGGACTGGCAGACTTGCAATACTCCAGGTACTCATTTTCTTACTGCCTTGATGACTCGATACTTGGAAGTGCTGTTTGCAGTTAAAAGGCAGTAGGTTTGTGGGGAAAAAAAGGGATGTGGAGTTGAGGGACCCCTCTAGAAATGGTGCTGTGAGTGCCAGGACTGGGCTCGTGGCGGTAGCACTGTCCTGGAGAGATGTGGTGCACCCATGCTTTCTAGGAATTGGTTATAAGGAAGTTGAAAGTCAGAAAAAAGTTTCCCTTTGATTCCTGATGTAATGCTGGCAAGAGAGCTTTTCATCTGTCTTGCCTTAAGTATCCTGTGAGCCCTTAAACTTGTTTTCTGTTCTATCCTACCAGCCATCCTAATCTGATATACTCTCTGTCTGATACTCTGTCCTTTAAAGGACACCTGTCTTAGTCTTGCTGTGCTCCTGGTCTTCTTTCCCCAAATCTGGCTGTGAGTTGCCACGTCTTAACTTCTTTCTAGTGGAAATGAGGAGGTCCTAACACCAACCCTGACAGTTCTTCCCTTAGTAATCACTTTTCCATGGTTCATTTTCAAAGGCTTTTTTTTTTTTCCTCACGGCCCTTCCTCCGCCAGCACCATCTCTATGACCTCCTCACTCCCTCTTTCTAGTCCTTGCACATATGAAGGAGCACAGACCTTTTTCTCTCCCCCATCATGTGCCTTGATGAGCAATAGCCTTGCTCCTACTGTCCCTATTATCTGCAGTGGCCTCCTGCTGCTCTCTGCTTCCTTGACTTCCTGATGTTCACAACTAATCCTCCCCTTTGGCAGCAAATACCTAAATTTTCTCTGAAGAAGCTTATTCCTTCTGTCTCCTGTTTCACCTGTGGTTTTGCTCTCCTCCTTTGGCCTGCAGCTAGATCTACAGTAACTTTAAAGCCTAAACAGAGTAGACCTGGACTGAGTTCCCTTGTGGGCTGCAAGCTGCTCATTTGCTGCAAAGTAGGTGGAGTTGTTCAGGAAGTAAAGATACACTAGAGGAGAAGTATGGTGCCCAAATTAGGCTGCAGTTAGCACGTGTTACTTGTTTGGCATCCGTGACTGTGGATCCTGGCTGTGCTGTTGAGCTGTCAGTCTGTTCAGCTTGCACTGATCATGCTGACTCCAAAGATGCTGTGATACTCTGTGACCAGCCAGAGCAACATGTGTTTCTTCTAGAAGACATGTGAATCCACCTCCACATGCAAACGTATGTACCAGGGGTACAGTGGCACCTCTCACAAGGCTGTCATTGTTTGTTCTTCCAAGGGTTGCTGCTGGAATATGCCATTCTGGTTTCTCTCTTCCAGCTGTTTCTGCTCCCTTCTTTGAGATCAGATGCAGGAGACTCAGAACAGTTGGAAAGAAACACGGAATCTGGCACATTGCATCAGTAACCCTTGGAGGAACGGAGCAGCAGATCACAAGACTCATTGAATCAAAGGTAGCTGGGAGGGCTCTGAATTTTGCTTGTGAACTTGACTCTATGCTGCTGTAACAGACTGCTGTATTTCACCCCACTGTATCATAGTTTCCATTTAGGATATTATTCTTCTGTATTGTAATTCACAAGAATAACACTCCATCTGTGATTTTACCAATGTGCTGTATATCTCTTCCTCCTTTGTTGCAATATGCTTTGCTTCTTGCTTGTCTTTGTTTTCTTGCTCTTCTCAGTTGCTTCATGTAGTGGTGGGAAGAGTTCTCACCTCTCACAAGCTTAAGTGTTCCAGATAGCCATGAGAGTCTTGTCTTCCTGTCCTCTTTTCCTCCATCTCTCCCTCTTTACCATCTCTTCTTTTTGTCATGGTCCAAGCTTTTGAAAGGGAATGATGCTATGGCCATATGTGCATGGTGAACAAGTCTTGGTTATTTCATTTAAGGAGCAAGTTCAGAGCAGCTTGGGCAATGCTGAACCTTGGTATCCTACCTGAGGTTACATCTGGTGAGAGAAGGTATCTCACATGTCTTTGCAGCAGAGGTGAACATGCAAAATCTAGCAGCACTCACTGTTTTAGACAAGGTGTATCTCTCACTCCTGCCAGAGAAGAATGGCTTTGTGAGAGTTTGGGAGTTAGTCATAATTGTAGGGTGTTGTGTGAATCCAGTCTTTTGTCAGAAGAATCTGTGAAACAGTGCATTTGCTTTGCAGGCTTCTGGCAGGGGTGGAAATTTGCTTGAAGAGGAAATTCATGGGAGGGAAATCTAAGATACCCCCTCCTGGGGTGAGCAATGTTGCCAGGCAGTGGTGCTATTAAGAATGACTTTCTGATAGTCATCTTCCTGGAAATGATTAATAGTCAACATACTGGTGTGCCCTTGCCGTAATGATGTAATTTTAGACTTCTCGAGGTATTCAGGAAAGTTTCCCTTGTGAATTGACTAACAGATTGAGTAAAAGCTTTCATTGGCAGCAGTCTCCCTGGTACTTTTAGGTTTCAGTGTCCTGAAGTCAGCTTAGAAAACCAGGTATTTGCTTTTGTTAAGTTTTAATTAGCAGTTTCTGATAACAATTTTAGGTCCTCTGACATAAAAGATACTCTGCAGGTGTTGTGGAAAAAGATCTTTTTCCTCTGAATGTTGATGGATATCAAATGAAAGCTGTGCTCTGCAGGTGAACTTTCACAGCACAGCACTGGGGTCTCTGGCAATGCATTTCAGCCGTCTGGCATACAGCTCAACCGCCACAAGAAAAACTTTGGACAGAGTTTTCCTTGGGGTAACAGGTTAATGTAGTTTCAGTCGTAGGAAATGGTGCATTTTCCTCTCCTTCTTTTCTTTTAGTTAGTGCCGTGAATCAGTTTGTCATCTGGCCAGGGATCTGGCAGAATAATTAGTTGTGTTTTACTGGATGAGGACTTGGCCAGGCGGACAGCATGATGTCACTTAGGTGCAGCACCACTACCACCCATCGCTTCAGGATAGCAAGCTCTTCCGACCCAATTATTAAATATCCGCTTTTTTGAGGTGGAGGAGGAAGAGAAAAGAAATTGCGATCCTAACAAAAGAAAAGAGGAAGTGGCTCATTGCAAGGCTGGAGAGCGCCGCTTTCCTGCACCCCACGGAGGAACTATCTGACTCCAGTGATAAAGGCGCGGAGCCGCATCCTGCATCCGTGTGCCTGCCGCCTTCATGAGGCCGGCAGCACCTCCCCAGGCCCCCATCCAGTGGGACCTTCTGCCAGGAGCAGACCCATGAACCCTTTCCATGTGAAACCATCAAGGTTTGGTCCTGCAGAGAGGTGTCTAGCTCCAGATGCCAGTGGGACACTGCCTTTGGTCATCACTTAAATAAATCACTTCAGGCACTTCTTGCTCTCGGTCTTATGTCCATTTCTGCTGCTTCTCCTTTCTGTCGTGTTTCCCATGCTTTTTGTCAGTGATGTATGTATATATGTATTTCTATGTATATTTTGGTTATTGAGTTCTCTGGAGCTCTTCTCTTCCAGTTTTGTTGGGGTCTGTGATAGCTTTAGCCTTCTACTGAACCTTAGAATGAAAATCATTCTGCCTGTTGGCCACCCCTTGTTCTGAGACAGATGTGACCTCCACCTGCCTGGTTGCACTAAGCCACAATTCCCCTTTGTCCGTGAGTATAATTGCAAGTATTGTGCCCTTTCATCGCCCCACTTCTGTTGCCTGCCCAGCTTTTGCTCCAAACTTAGCAAATTCTGTGCAGCTTTTACTGTGACCCTGATGCAGGACTCCCAACTAAAACTTTTTGAGGCAGCTCCTTCTTTGTACCCATGATGCCTTAAGTTTTACCTTTCATAATTTTTAGATTCCATACTGCCTTAGAGTGTGATTCTGTTTCATATAAAGTGTTAGTAAGTTCTCTTCATAGAGTAGTTAGACAAAACAATCCTTTTCCAGCTTGAGAACCAAGGACAGCCATTACAGCCTCAGACCCAAAAAGTATAAACAACAGCGAACTGAAGAGAGCAAACTGAGAGTATGGGACTTCATAACCTGAGGCTATAGTTGGACAATTAACCCTAATACGTAAATGGACCAAAACTTGTAAAAATGTGAAAACTCGTGACTGGTTGTCCATCTTGGGTGTAGCCATGGCCTGGCTCTTATATTGCACAAGGTGTATCCTTTAAAGGCCTTTTAATAAATACCTACTTTATTCCTTTAACATTGTCTAATCTATGTTCCAGATCATCCTCTTCAGGCATCACCCACTGCCTTCATTTGGCTGATCTACGCTTCCCATTTCTAGCCCAGCTTCATTAGTTAAATACCTCTCTGTTCTTGCCTCATTTCTCATTATTTTTTTTATATTCAAGACCTGTCTGGGGCTTAGATGAATAAACCAATGACTGAATGTATAGTGAGTGTGAGCTGCTCCCTCTCTTGCTGCTGGTCAGCTGTGCCCATCCCAAGGCTGGTGTTGGACCTGGGCTCTTGGGCTGCATGTGAGGACCTTGCACAGAGTCCTCACTCCTTAATGAGAGCATTTAAAGCAGGAATATCCACCATGGGCAAAACTCGTCATGCAGAAGCAACAATAACACTCTGATGGTGCCAAACTAGTAGGAAGATGATTAGAGCTGTTCCTGTTTCTGGAGGGGAGCCAAGGGGCTGCAGCCAGCAAAGAGGCCTTCCAGCAGTTCGTGCTGAGGTGGTGAGGTTTTGGAAACAGCTTCAGATGAGTGCAGGACAGAGCAGGTCTTACCTGCGCCGTGCTGACTGTGCCCCCACCCACTGCTGGCAGAGGTGGGAAAGCCCAATGACTCACCTGCTGAGGCTGCATTCCAAAATCCACCAAGTATTATCAGCACAGATGGCTGTGGGACACAACCTGCATGCTTAGCATATCCCAGTACCTGCCAGAAATGGATACAAAAGGGTCTCAAATTTGCTGGTATTTTGTGGGGTGTTACAGCAGTTTGACTACTGGAGAGTACACGTGTGGCCAGCCACAGCAGCTCCACAAAGGGAAGCCCCATGTGGTCCAGGTGAGGAGGAGAGAAGCTCTACCTGTAAGTTGTGCTGAGAAGAGTCCTATAAAAAGCAGAGGAGAAACCAGCAGCATGAACCATGTCTTGCCGCTGAGCTAGCGTGACACAAGCATACTCAGTAATGTGTCACTGATTTTTCAGTTGCATTAACGAGTAATTTGTAATAGATTACCCTTTCATAGTAACTGCAACAACCTTTCCCACTGAATGTGACACTGGGAAACCACCAGAGCAGAGGAGTGCTGCCCTGTGTCTTGAGCAAGCAGATGCCTGTTGCTGCCAGCTCAGTGATTGTGATCTTGTTTCTGCATGATAATTAGCACCAGCTTGCTCTCCTAATGCCAGCCAGCTGCATGGGAAGTCACTGGTGAACCAATGGCACAAGCAGGAGATGGCCTATGTTCATATTCCCATGTGCTTGGAAGGGATGATCAGGTTGAAGTTGCCAGAATGGGGGTTTGTTAGTGTGTTATCAGTGCCATGACCAGGGAGGAGATCTGGGGAAGGATGTGTTAGGTGTCTGGTACTGTGACTAAAGCCTGACTTTGTAGTGTGGTCTTACACTGGTGCAGGAAGGGAATGAGCTTTTGTTCCTGCTCCAGCTGTGGTTCAAGGTGTGTTTGCAGTGTTAAAATTGGCAATGAAGTGGAATGAGGCCAGTGATGGAAAATTTCCTGCTCCTTCTCCAGACCCTTTGTGTGTTTTATGTTGTTACTTTATAGCAGTTTCGAGGCAGAAACTTTGAATTCTTTTTCCACAGGACGCAATGTTTGTACTCTTGTGAGTGGTCTGTGGTGAAATCCCAGATACTTTGCGCTTGGATTGTTGGTCTAGAGCCCTTTACTATTTTTGCTGTTTCTTTTGGACTCTGTCTTGCTTCCAACTGTGTCCCCTTTTTTTTTTTGTTTTCAACTCATTCATCCAGCAGAATTTTGCATTCTAGGTGTCTGGTTTCCAGGCAGGTCTTCAGGCAAATTCTGTACTGCTGAGTGTCACGTAAACTCAGGGTTGCAGGAGATCTGCAGGGAGGTTTTCTTAAGCCTTTACTTCCAGGTTGAGCAATCCTTGAGCTCTTTCAAGAGTCTGTTTAAGCTGTCAGCTTTGCTTTTGGCCCCAGGGTAAAACACTGACTTCGTTCTTTTCCTCAGAAAAGTTTCTTATCTTAAAGAAGTGGATTGTAATTTTTAGTCAGATAGTAATTAATTCAGGTTTCCTTCCCTCTCAGAATAAAGAAGACAATTACATCACAACTCCCATATGCTAATATAATTAATTCTATTTCTGCCTCCCTGCTGAGGTAACAGCACAGTAAGAGCCAACTGGTATTTGGTCAGATGGGCCTGGGAGGTCAAGCACAAGCTTTTGCCGTGCTGAGCTGGGAAAGGAATCAGTCTGTAATGTTTGAGGTATCTTGTGACGTTGGCAAGTGAAATATGGTAAAAGACTACTTCAGTTAAAACCATTGATCACAGTCAGTGATACAAATCCCATATTTAGTTTTTGCTTAAGATTCCTCAATGTGAGTTATAAGTAAAGTGCGTGCATTTTGTTGTTGTTACTCTTAGTATTGAAAATGTATCAAGCATCCATCTGGTGCCCTAAAGGTGTAAGACTTAAGATTGTGACTAAACAACTTGTTGATTGGTTATTGTTCTGCAATTTAAATGTGGTAAGTGGACAGAGCTAAATTATTCTCCTGGAATCAAAATGGACATACTTCTACCTCATCTGTGTGGACATCCACTGAAGGAGGACAGGTGGGAGAAGCAGGGGGGGATCACTTTGGTGCTTTCTATCTGTTCCCTGTGGCATATACTACTGAAAATAAACAGGCTGACTATTCTGTGACTGCTTTTCCCATATGCCTGTGATGTCATTATCAACCTCCCTGAGGTCAATTGCTGAACAATTTCTTTTTTTTTCTGATGGGATATTTTGTCTTATCTTCTGCTGAATGTCAGTACAAAATTGTGGTGGCCTCAGTGTTATTCCTGTTGGCATAGTACCTCATAGGTGTCACTAGACACCAGTGTGGGACACAGGTTGGTGTACTTGTGAGTGTTGTGCATTGGGAGTTGCCTGAAGAGCATGTGTGGGAGTTCTGTAAGATGATCTTGAATCATTTTCTGCCACATGTTCAGCTCATGTGTTAGTATCTCCTTTCTTAAAGAGGAAATTTATTGTTTTGTTCACTAATCTACTTTCTGTCTACTGTGCAAAATTGATAGCTTTCACTTACAACTTTTTACCTTAGGCAGAAAAATAATCTTTTAGGCTGGAATGCATTCTGATAGTCATCACCTGGAAAGAAAACATCTAGAGTATGTGTGGTCTTTAGTGTGAGCATGGTATAAACCAGAGAATGTTTTGTTACTAAGGGAAGCTGATTGCTGCTCACTGCAAGTCCATGGTTCTCAGCATTCTGGTTCAAGCAATGAGAAGAAAGGCAGGGTCACCCTGACAGACATCAGGGTTCACCACCACCTTGAGCTTTGGCACCTCCAAGTCTCTATAGTCACAGACACAGGATGCAGTGAGTGAATTGGGGTGAAAGTGTTGGTTTTTGCATCAGTGATGCTTCATGCCAGTCTGAACTGGTTATGGCTTTATAGCTTTGCTTTCTGGCATTAATATTTTCACATATTGCAAACACAAATTGCAGGCTCTGGGCTTGACACGTGGGACTGACTTCAGCAGGAGGAGCTCCTGGGCATGGACCTGGCTATAGGGGCAGCTCTGGTACAGTCAGGGAGCTATCCAGATGGAAGACAGGATTAATCCTGCTCATAGGACTGATCATCTCAGTGTGGTACAGAGCAAGGCAGTGGCTGGTCTCCCATTATGTTTCAATCCCTGGCTATTGTCTCAGCAGGGTGTGAAGCTGCTGGCAGAGAAGGTGTGTTCAGCTTTGGGTTGTGCTGACTACAACAGTACCCCACAGTAACAGAGGTGAGAATTTGGCCTCATGCAAATCCATCTGAGATACATTTGAAGGTGTATCTCTTGATACATCTGAAGGTGTATCAAGATGTTTTGTATCTCTGAAAGACAGAGATACAAAACATCTCGATATAGAACTAGAGCAGACCCAGGGCTGGAAAAGTTCTTTGGTCTGGCTTCTTAGCTGTTTGTGTCCTAAAGAGGAGCCAGTTTCCATTCCATTTCTTGGCAAGAAGAGCCTAAAAATGTGGTTCAGTTTCAAGCAGTCTGATCTCTGCATCAAGGCAAATCCATTCTGCCTCTCTCTTGTGTTTCCCAGGTGATGGCAGTCCCTAGGGCGGCTGCTGTTGTACCAGCTACAGGCAGCAAATCCAGCCAGGCAGCTGGAGCTGGGGCTTGTACTGAAGCTTTTGGCCAGGGTTTGCTCCTGTGGAGTTGAGGGAGACAGGTCACACACTGACTGACTGCGTGAGGGGAGCTAAGCTGAATTTTGGTCTCTTTTGTGGAGGTGTGCAATAATTTATTATCTGTGCAACTGGATCAGAGCTAGAAGTGATGCGGGCCAACTGCTGAGTGACAAATTTTGTTAAAAATCCTAGGTCACACATTCAGAAAACTTGTGATAATTAGTCAGTTTGAAAGGATCATACATTTTTTTTCTAGCAAGGAGATGTTGTTAGCTCAAGAAAGAATTTTTCTTCCCCCTTCTCTTGCTCTCTCTTTCTTTGTGTTTTACTTCTTTTTTTTTTTTTGCTGCTATGTGCAGCTCTTATGAACTTGGAGCTGAACTGGAATTGCTTGAATTGTTACATGTCTTACTTAATTGTGCAAATTGCTTTCTATTCCAAGGACTAGTTAATGTAGAAATGGAAAGGATTAGGACTGTTGGGATAAGTGATCATTCTGTCTTTTAATATTTGGTTTAGTATAACAATAATTACTATGTCAAAAGCAGATCCTGACTCTGCCCTTTCACTCTTTCATGCTGGCAAAGTACTCACACAGGGCCCGAGTCTTCCCTGCCCTCTTTCTTGTGATAGATCCAAAGTACATTAACCAGCAGGAAACATCCATAAATCACCTGAATGGGTTCTGGGCTGAGGCTTCTTGCCCAAGCAAAAATAAATGGCATTAGTGAGAAGATGCCATCAGGAAGTGATGTCCTTTCACAGGATTGGGTCTCCTTTTAAGTCCCACATTACAAAGAAGAAACCAAACAGAAAAAAAATTAAGATAAACTACGAGGTCTGTATAAAGACAGTGAAAACAGCATAGATTGTCTTAGTAAAGTATGCAGTAAAATGGACATTATTCTAGCCTTTACCTGCCTTTCAAATGAATATGAACTGTTGAGTCAGTGCATGGGCTCGCCTGATACTTGAATTATTGAACTGTAGTTTGCATGGTTTTGAAGGGTTTGTCTACTCACTGGAGTTTGGTTTTTCTACAAAGTAAAAGAAAAATGTTTTGTTTCTTAAACCCATCCAGTTACTGCCAAGTGTAAGTAGATGTGTTTCAGGTCATTGCAAAGATTGGTGACTTGCCAGAAAACCATTTTTCTTCCTAATTTCTGTTACTATGTTAACACAACAGGAAAAAAAAGGGAAAATAAGGTGGGGAAATATCACACCTTTTTCTGATGTTATATGTGGCAGTAGGAAGCTGGTGCTGCAAAATCACAGTTTTGTGTAATGTGAGAGATTTTCCCTTCTGCCTGATGGAGCAGGGCAGCACGTTGCACCATTCAATGAGATCCCTGCTGTTGTGGCCATTGTAATGGAGCAGGATATCAACAGAATCAGGCACACAGAGTTCCTGGCAGTGCCTGTGTGCAGCTCCCATTAATGTGGTCAAGATTTTACAGATGGGTTGAGAGCAGTGCACAGCCATTAGCATTTAATTTTTTACAGGTGAGTGCACACCATCTACATGCAGGAAAGCTGGGTGAAGATAACAGTTCACTACTATCAAAGTCCAGGGGCGGCTTTCCATGCAGTGCATCCCCATCACTGGTGCCTGGTTTTCCAGTAACCAGGCTGACAAACACCCAATATGTGACCTGTCCAAATAGCACACTGCAAATGTTAGAGTGACTTTGTGAGTGGAAATAATTCAGTTGTTTTGGAAGTGATGATGTGTCTGACTTCATTTGTGTGCTGAATGGGGAAGGAAACTGATACTGTACCAACACTTGGCAGCATTATGTTAATGATTGGACTTGATGATCTTCAGTATCTTTTCCAACCTAAATGATTCTGTGACTCTGTGCCAGATCTCTGCACGAAAAGGAAAGTTATTTTTCCTCTGTGCTGGCCATACCTGGCTTTGTTGGGCTCTGAGTCCCCTGCATGGTCAGGGGCAGGTCAGGGCTCTCAGAACAAGATGTGGAATTTCATGTGGTACTCTCTGGGTTTTGGGTGGGTTTGTGGGGTTTTTCTTAGCGTGTGACACCAACTGCAGGATTTCAATGCAAGCCCAGTGAATATCAATTTCTTTTATACACCTGTGTGATAGGTGTCTTCAAAGATAGGTGTCTTTGCAATTCCCTCTTTTTTTTTTGCCATCTAACTTCCCTCTGACTGGATAGTTGGAGGAGAAGGCACCTGAGCCTCGTGGTCCCACCTGGGGCCCTGCAGAGCTCTGCCTTCACTCTGCAGCCTTGTCTTCAGCCTCACTTGAGCCCTGTTGAGCATCTCCCCATCCTTAACACATTTTTCCTTGGGCACCTGCTCCTTTTGGAAGTCAGTTATTTAAACATCCTTAACACATTTTTCCTTGGGCACCTGCTCCTTTTGGAAGTCAGTTTCAAATTTGAAAATTTGAGTGGCGGTCTGAGGGTGGCAGAGAGGAGAGGAGAGAAGCTGGCTGAAGGGCTGGGGTTAACACTTTCTCCTCAGTCTGGTCCTCTCCTCACCTTTAAGTTATTTGTATGCATAGTTGGCTCCCCAAGCTGATTGGCACTGAATGAGTCGGGATAATGTCATGGTTGCCCACCAAGCGGTGCCAGCATGAGAGCATAACCTTGCCAACACAAGGGCATTGATTAGAGCAGAGGAACTAGGGCAATCCAATTATAACCACAAATGCCATTGGCTTTCTCAAATTCTTACTCAAATAACTGCAGACTCTCTGCTGTATTAAGGTGGTCTGGACCATATCAAGAAAAGGGAATTTAGAGGACTTAGGTAGCACAGAGTAGGCAGCATTTAATTCTTAGCTACCCTATTGCCTATTTACACACAGGGCAAAAGGATAGTATTTTTCACATAGGTAGAAGCTGGCTGATCCCCTTTGCCTGCTGTGATGCTGCAGAATATATTTCTTTATTTGGAAATTATTACAAATATTCCTCAAAGGAAACTATACAGGAAAAATAACTAAGAAGTTTCCTATCATTTCAATCTTGTTTGAGCATTGAATATTCCTTTGTTCTGTAATATTGTGCTTCCTCTAACCTACTCAATGGGTCAGATAAGGAAATGTGATATTTTTCACCACCATGATGAAATTAAACTAAAGCTACAAAGAGCATGAGGGTTGTAGCCTGGAGTCGTAGATGGGTAGTTCAGATCTGGCTTTATATTAAATGCAGAAGTGAACAGTCTTTCGTGGATGAATCACATTCAATTAGCTACTTCCTATGATGAACTGATTAAAAATTAAGTGGCATCAAATAAGCCTGATTTTGCTCTTACATTTAAATAATGCTATAATTACTTACTAATCAGATGGTAAATCTTAATTGTACACGTTCCATATGTTTTATATGCCTGTTCTCCCTCTTCACTTTGTCGTCTTTGTATCAGCATGGAGTATATTTTCAGGCTGCTTTTATGTTTGGCCTAATTGAATATCAAAAGCAGTATATGTGAAACTTCCTGAATTCTATTCTTTCGCCAGTGGCAGCTGTGCTATTAGATGACCTTTACCATTCCTGTAGCACAGAATAATAAAGGGGAGGGGGGGAGCTGAAGCCCAGCCGTGTTATTGTTAGAGACAGAAATAAATCATATATAATTGCTTTGCTGTGAAGGCCAAATCCTGCCGTCCTTCATGCCTGAGTTAGAAATACAGGATTTGGACCTTTGTTTCCTGTGGTTTCCTGGCCACCTTGGACGTGCCCAGAATCCTCACGCTGCTGCTGCAGTGGCTAATTACCATTGCAGGGCTCCCTCCCTCCTGCACGGCCCAGGAGCTGGCTCTGGTGCAGGGAATGTCCACCTCTAAGTGCTACTGGCTTCCCCAAGATGGCTTTAAAAATGAAGCCTTAGATGTTGAGTTACATGGTGGGCTTCCACAGAGTGCTTCTGTTTCAGTTCCCTGCTTGTTTGGAGCAAGCCCACACAACTTTGTTGAGGTGATAGGTATTTTGACTTAGCATACATGTGGTATTTATTTAATTCACTCCAGAATGTACTGTATGTTTTTTCTGCCTTTTAACTGTAGATCATGACCACAGTCACAAAAAGAACAAGCGGAAACACTGGAGAAGGCAGTGGGCAGAGAGCAGCATTTTGTCTGATGTGGAGATGTTGAAACACAGCCTGGAAGTGAATTCTTTTTCTGGGGACAGCAACAAGACGGGGACCATTGGTGAAAAGAAGAGCCACAAGCGAACGAAGCGGTTCTTGTCCTACCCACGTTTTGTGGAGGTGATGGTGGTGGCTGACAGCAGGATGGTCGCCTACCATGGAGCCAACCTGCAGCACTATGTCTTAACCCTGATGTCAATAGTGAGTGTTCAACCAGGGCGAGTAGATTCACCCACAAATCATTTTCTAGTGGTCACAGAGCCCCTCTCTGCTGTGTTCATATGCAACGCCATCAGTTTGCCTTCCCTAGGCATGGAGATAATGCTGGGGTTACATCAAAAGTGGTAAAACATGGCTGGAAAACGCTGGTTGGAGTCTTCTTTCCCAGATCCATCATGCTTCCTGATCCTTCTCACACCTCTCTTCCAGCTTTCTGAACATCAGGCACCATGAGCAATGTCACTGGTTGTTTAGTCCACATGCTGCACTCTTCTTTTTACTTAAGCCCACGTGAAATAACAGCTGAATTAAAAAGTTACTTTGGGCACTGTGCCTTCCAGGGGACTGAGGCTGGTAGGTTATGCAGTTGCCTGACTTCCCTTGCTGTTGCAAGGAGAAGGAGCCTGTTGTCACCTTCATCCTTAGTATAGTTGGCTTTCCAGGCTAAGAACAAGCACCTTAGTAGCTGCAGGTACTAGGATGCAGTAGTGCAGTTTCCAGTTCTGTAGATGCAGAGTGACTGGCAGGGAGTATCCAACATATTTGTGTCTCTGGAGGGATGTTCATCCTGTTTGAGGGTAGAAGTGCACTGAATACGTGGTCTGAAACTGCCCATGTCAAAATCAGGCACTTGGAAGAATAAGTTGCTTTTGACAGTCTTGTTTGGTGGTGTTTGTGTCTCAGAGCAGAATGATCCTTTAATTTGGTGAAAGGTGTGCTAAAGCAAAAGGAAATATTTGATTTCTGTGATACCAGCAGGTTTTTTTGATTCTAAAATTGTGCTTCTGCCAGGAGGTCTCTCGAAGTAGCATCAGAGCACTGAGCAGAGCAGAAGAGCAGCCCAGGAGAAAAACAGTTGCAAAATAGAAAATATGTGTGTTGTCTTGTTTGTTTCCTTGAATGTTAACAGTAATTCCAAATATTGCTTTTTGAAACAGGTGGCTTCTATCTACAAAGACCCAAGCATTGGAAATTTAATTAATATTGTTATTGTGAAATTGGTCGTGATACATAATGAGCAGGTAATGGAAATTATTTTCTTCACCTTCTTCTTGACAATGGCATTTGTAGTGAGCATTGTCATGAATAATTAAAATACCTGCTTTCTGTGTATTGCTTATCAGGATGGCCCTGCAATATCTTACAATGCCCAGACAACATTAAAAAACTTCTGCCAATGGCAGCAGTCCCAAAACCACCCAGAGGGAAGTCACCTTCGCCATGATACAGCCGTGCTTGTTACCAGGTGTGGTGAATATTCTCATGAAAACTGTAGCCAGTTGTGTGTCAGGGGCCATGAGCCTGTAATATATGGGAAATGTTCAGGTTTTGATGTGCATGTAATGATACTTGCAGGGGAGCATGTGTCCACCATAACAAGAGATGATTTTGAGAGGTTCAAGGCTGTCTAAGGTCTGCCTGTGGGTTTAGCATAAGAAGAAAAACTGACTGTGGTGGGGAGTTAGTTTGGACTCTGGATGATGTGGCAAACCAGCAGGAGAAGGTCCATTGAAGGACCAGGAGTTGTTTCTGCTGTTGTTACTGTGCTTGTACCTTAACTTACTGCTGCATTGAGAATTAATGTGTCAGGTCTGTTCTGCTTTCAGACAGGATATTTGTAGAGCACACGACAAATGTGATACTCTAGGTAAGGAAAACCTTTTGTTTTGTCTTTTAATAATTTTTTTTTTTGTAGTGACAATGTTAGTTGTCTGTGCTGAACATTTCTTTTTCTATCATAAACCTCTCTGTTCTCTCCTAGGTCTGGCAGAGCTGGGCACAGTCTGTGACCCATACAGGAGCTGTTCGATTAGTGAAGATAACGGACTGAGCACTGCTTTCACAATAGCACATGAACTTGGCCATGTGTATGTTTTATGTAAATATATTTACATTTAAATAGCCCAATATTTATGCTAACTAGGGCTTGCCAGCCAGGCTGGGAACTGGTACTGCTGAGCCTAATTATTTGAGGGGAGATCAATATAGTTGGCTAGAAGATGCACCACTGAGGTAGATGAAACTGTGGAGTGCTCTGGAGCCTACCTGAGAGCAGCCAAACCAGCAGGGCCACGTTTTGGGGAGGACAAATGACACAATACCACAAGCAGCACCTAAGAAATGACATCTTGACCCAGCTATTGGAACTAGCCAGGGTTTTGGGCAGAGATCCTTGGGGAGGACCAGGACAAAGGATGCTGGCACATCTGAACTATCTTTTGGGACTGAAGTCTTCTCTTGAGAGCAGGTCCTCAGCCTGCCACAGCTTGTCCCACAGCTCTGTGTGGTGCTGGTGAAGGCAGTGCAGCAGCTGTGTGTGAAGGAGGAACTTACCTCCATCATCTGGGAGGTGATGAGGTGCTTGACTCAGCTCTTGAACTGTTTCATCATGGAAAATCTTGTGCTGCTGGACATCCCCAGAAGAGACACTGCCATTCACCTCCTCCAGCAGAAATTTCTTCAAACGATTTTTGCTTTTTCTCACTACTGAGGCTTTTTCTCACTATTAAGCAGTCATGAGAAAAATCACCTTAGATCACAGAGTCCTTTACCCCTGACTACAACCTTAGGCAGCTGATTCAGTCCCAAACCATCACACGCCTGCTTTGCAGTGGAGGTCTGTAGGTGTGGGATGGATGAGTACTTGGGAACAGATCTCTCATTGTTCTAAACTCTTGTTTTTCTTCGTGGAGAGCTGGCTGAGACAGTCTATTTTTAACCACAGTAGTATTTGTTTAAATAAGACTTCCTGACAGAAAATCCCCAAAGTTTTGGTGTTCCCCACACCTAACCTGTGCCTAATTCCTTTGCTAATGCTGCCTCAGAGCTGCTGGGGGGTTAGCAGTGCTCCCGAGCAGGAAATGCCTCTGTGCTCTTTTTTTCAGAGAGCAGAGTGAAAAGATGGTTTGTTGGAGGCAATCTTAATGGAATACAAACTCCCCAGCCTTGGAACACAGGATCACACCAGGTCACTTCCCCTTCCCCACTTCAAACAGCGCAGCGCTTTAAGCCGCTCTGTCTCCATTAGTGAATTTACTACATTCTTCAAGGTGTCATGTGCTGCAAACATCATGTTGGTTTCTGCTGTAGCAATGCTTGCTGGCATTTTGTAAACCTGCCACATAAAGTATAAGAGCCAAGTCTATCCCTGGTGCAACCCCCCCTTAGTGTGGCCCAGGGTATTTCATTAGAAAATATTTTGCATCCAACAGGGTATTGCCTGTGTGCATGAGGGTCTGCAGTCAGTGGGCTCATGTCAAGCATCTCCTTCAGAATTCCCCAAGATCAACTCTTGGATCTGTGGTCAGTTCCAGAGTATTTGCCATTTTTATGAAGGAGGGGCCAGACTCCAGCCTGTCTGCAGGATAGCAACTGTCAGCTGAAAAGGAAACTGCAGCTGGATTTGCATCTTACTCCAGGCTCCCTGGAGGACTTGTCTGGCTAAATATATGCAGTCATGTAGTGGAGAGCTTAGCAGGGTGCTGCACAGCTTTTCCCAGATGAGTGCTAGAAACCCTGTTCATTAACACTTCTAAATTTATTATGAATATGTGTTTATTAATACTTTTATTCTGTAATATCTGTCAGCAGCATATTTAGGGAAAATTCTTGGGTTTGCTTGCATTTAGTTCACACTGTTGCCCTTGCTGTGCTAAATAATTGATGTTTGGCTCTTAACTGACTCTACTTTTTGCTGCTCTTTTCCTCTTAGATTTAACATGCCACATGATGACAATCAGAAGTGCAAGGAAGATGGAGGTAGAAACCAACAGCATGTCATGGCACCAACACTGAACTTCTACACCAATCCCTGGATGTGGTCAAAGTGCAGTAGAAAATACATCACTGAATTTCTGGAGTAAGGCCTTGCATATGCATGTGTTTGGGCTGTTTTCACATGTCCATGTGTCCCATGGAGTTATTCAGTTAATTTGGAGCCCTAGTGTGCAGCATTTGGAGGAAATCAGAGGGATTTGTGTGTGCATGCATCCTTTACCTAGAGCAGGAATGCACCCCTGGCATCCAGTCCCTGCCAGTTCAGCCTCATGATAAGCTGGCAAGGACCAGCCTCTCAATGGGGAAGAATAAGTCTTCCCCCATGGATCTTGCTTTTAAGGAATGTGTGTTCTCCTCAAACCTGAAGAATGACTTTTCCAAGCTTTGTGGCCCAGATATGGAGCTGTGTTTTAGAAGGCAGATTGAATCTGCCTTTCTGCTCCACAGGTCAAGATAAAGCCCTGGCACTAATCCGTGTGGGAACACCGTTCCAGGAGCCCACGGGTCAGTTTGATGCATAGTGATTTGCCCATTTTGCTGTGATGCCTTCCCATGTGTTGTGGTGTGGAACAGAATGAGAGCCATGATGGTGTTCTGGCAAATCCAGGAGCTCAGTGTCTTGGGCAGTTCTGCTAATCAGTGATTTTTTTTTTTTTCTGAATCCTTTATAAAAATGTGCCAGTGCTTGCTCAGCAACTAAATGCACACTCAGAAATGCTTTTGCCATGGTAGCTGACTGTGATGTGATGGATGGTTGCTGTCACAGCACAAGGGTGATGGTGTATGGGTAACACACCCTCCTGTGCTTGAGTTTGAAATAGTTCTTGTAGTGCTTGTTAAATACGGCAAACATGGTGTACAACTGCCCTAAGGCTAATTCAGGCAAACACAAGTGGGTTCTGATCTCCCACCTCCTGTTTAACACCAGTATTCTGATTTGTGTTGTAGCACTGGTTATGGGGAGTGTTTGCTTGATGAACCTTCATCAAGAACTTACACATTGCCTCAGCAGCTCCCAGGGCTGATTTATGACGTCAACAAACAATGTGAGTTAATTTTTGGACCCGGATCCCAAGTGTGCCCCTATATGGTAAGTGAAATTGCACACCTTATTTTTCCTGGTTTTGCCAGAGCAAAATAAGGTCTCCTGGGGTTGGATGAATGGCAGACTCACAATCCATCAACTTACTGTCAAGCTTGTGAGTTAATGATAAATCCTGGGGGGATAATTTCATAAAGGATCATCTGTCTGGTAAGGCATGTGGTACATATTTAATGTTTTGATCTCTGAAATCACTTAAGCAGATGCAGTGTCGGCGACTTTGGTGTATCAACGTCGATGGTGCTCACAAGGGATGTCGAACCCAACACACACCTTGGGCTGATGGAACAGAATGTGAGCCTGGAAAGGTCTGTAATACCTGGTGGTTTGTGCCTCTTGACTCTATTTCCTTGGGCTGAGGCTGAGCATATCAGTCAGAATCATCCTACCCTAATGCCAGTTGTGTGGGGCACGGCTCTGACCGCAGTGCTGGAAGCCCAAAGCAGCTTGATGTGTTTTAAGCCTGGTGGTGCCTGGGACATCTCCAGCCCAGATAACATAATTAAAGTCAACTTCTTGGCATAACATTGTTTAAAGCAGGTATTCCTGGAGTGCTTATCTTTTTGAATTAATGCCCTTGAGTGAACTTTTGAGCAAAACTTTTGCAAAGCTTCTCTAAGCTTTTGTTAGAAATTGCCTATGTGATGTGAGCAATTAGTAATTCTGTGTAACATAAACTTGTCAGCTGGCTTTTCATCTTGACAGCTTCAGAGTAAAATATAGAATTGGTTGACGTTTTATGTATGGAACATTTTTGGCAGTAATTCATAGAAACTTCCCATTTCCATGTGCAATGTTAATTTCCAGCTAGCATTGTGGTTTCTAGGATAAGTGTTTAATTTTTAGTTATTCGTATCTGTAGAAAAATAGTTGAGAGCATTTTTCTTTTATTGAGATACTGAAGCTTTTGAATAAAAATGCTAACTTGTTCTTACTATTTGTGTCTGAACAAAAGTATTCTCCATCTGTGTCTAGTAAAAATAGTGTGATGTTATTCTACAAGGTAAAGCTCAAAATTTTGCTTTTCTGGCTCTTAAGATCAACATTAATAATAATCATGTTTTCTTTAGAAAGAGTCAAAGTTTTAAATAGTCTCTCAAATGTACTTTAATAGAAATTCTGGATGCTATTTTAAATATAGTTTTCCATGCAGGCTGTGGAACTCTGGAAATTTATCTTTTGATGTATGTGTCTGAAAACTCGATTGTTCAATGACACTTGACTGATTTCCTTCAGGACAATGAGCATCATGTGTCAATTTGCCTTCCTTTCTTAGGGAAAAGTGCAATTGCAGATTTGTTTTTATTGTTGAGAAAGTGCATTAGAGATGTAATTGGAATGTCTAATGTTTTTCTGTAAAATCACCTTTTGAGTGTAAGTATCTGCAGAGTCCCTGTGACTTGAGACCTTGTGCCCTCAACTTCTTTGCTGGTGAGCTTGGGATCTGCTCACTGCTGAAAGATCAGCAATAACTTTGAAATGTTCTTGAAATTCCAAAAATCTGGGCTGCAGCAAACCTGCACTTACCCTTGGATATGACCAAGTGATGTGCAAACAGCAGCAGCTGAGCAGATCAGCACCCCCTCAGAGCCGCCCCGTGTCATGCAATGTCCAGCTGCATGGCTCTTAATGAAGACTGTGTGAGCAAAAACATATCAGGCCACAAATTTAGACAATCTGACACGTTTAGATAAACTAGATAAGTGTGATCTGAATGTCTCAGCTTAGAGCATATGGGCTCTTAAGAGAAGCTATGGCAGCCCACTCGTGTTCAGGCGTTTAAATGTGTTCTCACAAAAGGGCTTTATGGAGTAATTTTGCTGTCTGTGTGTTCATCTGATTCAAGCTTAAAGTTTGGATCAACATAAACTCTGTCCTGTTTGGTATTTACTTGGGCTTGTGAAGTGCTGAGGTGCGAGTCTGAAGTGCTTTTCCTTGGAATAAATTGCTATTTTGGTACTCTGCTGTGGCCAGGAGCCCTGTCAAACTGCTACTTGCTGACTAATGCCTCAAGTCTGCATGTTTAAAGCCTGTGCTGTATGGGTTGGCAGACGGAGAAAATACCATACCATTTTTTGTAGAGATATCTTTGGAAATAAGAGAGCCTGAATAGCTAAAAAAAAGATCTAGCTAAAATTACTGGGATGTAGATTTAACTGGGCTCTAAATTTACTCTTAAATCAAGGGCATTAAAAAACATGGGAGTATTAACTTACACATATTTTGCATGTGAGGACACTGAATCTGATACTGCTAAATCAAGCCATAAACCCAGCCCAGAGTCTGGCTTTGCTGGGTGATGGTTTTACCATGTTCCACAGAACCAGCTCATTGTTGGGTGGAGATAAATCTCTGAAAGAAGACAAAGGGGGTTGTAAATTCGGGCCACTCTCCATTGTGGTTTTCAGAGCTGTTTAAAGAATGGTAACAGTGGAGCAGATGAACAGTAATGATTGGTGTCTGCTGCCCTGTGGCAGCAGGTAGTGTGTCTGTTATGCATGCATGGAGCTGCACAGCCCCTTCTGCCCCCTGCTACTCCATTCAGCCAGCCAGCCCAAGGATGGCAGCTGGATTTGGGGAATTATCTAGAGCTCTAGGAAAGGAAAGTCTGCTGTAATGTCTTCCATCCCTGCCAGTGCTCTCCAGCTCCACTGTGTGTCTAAGATATTTTGAATTTGCTCCAGACAATCTGCCTTTTATTCTCTTCATTCTGTGAGCTGTAAGCTTATAGGAAAGAGAACCCTGGCAGGCTTTTCAGTCTTTCTGCTGTATCTCAACATAGAAATTATTTTTAAAATATGAAAGGCATAAAGGTTGCACAGCCAGACTGTTCACAGTCTGGTTCCAAGAAGCACCATTGTGTTTTCATGAGATAATCTTGCCATTTATTTAAAACAGCTGCTCTTTTCCCCTGCTTCACTTTACCATCAACTCCAACCCCCAAATTTTTAATAAAATCAATGAATGTAGATGACTTCCTGGTTAATATTCAACCATGAGATGGGAGACATATAGGTCATGTCACGGTCTGTAAGCTGTGTTCATTCACTAGTTAGCTATTCAGTCATCTTCCCTGGGTCAGTGGTGCCAGGCATGACTCTGGTTAGATATTTAGCTGTGAGCATCAACATTGCAGCAAGAAGTTCTCCACTGGGACAGCACTGTTGGATTGGTGTCATGCATTTCTGTTGTTTAGTGATAGCTGTCAGACCTGTATAGGGACCCTAACCTTCAGGTTTTCAACCTCTAAATGCCAGGAAGAGTTGTGCATTGTAATTTGTCCTGCAGCAAAGAAACAGGCATTTCAGCTGATTTTATTGCTGTTCTTTACTGTAGCAGATGGGTTTTAGTCAGTTTTATCTGGGGAGGCAGATCTTCAGATGAAAGCAAATCCGGGGCATTTTGCAGCCTAGAGACCATGCTTGTCTCTGAGCAAACACCACATGCAGGACTCAGATTATGAGTTCTTCAGCTGTCCTGCAAACCATGTCCATGGGCAAATGCACCTGAGATCAGCTTTCTTCATCAGCAAAGCCATGTAACAGGTTAGCCTTCATGGGCAAAGGTTGTCCCACGTGCTGCAGAGCTGGTGTCCTGTGGGATGCACAGCCCCGTGACAGCTTGATTCTGCTCTGTTTTCCTAGATAGCTTTATTCAAGGTGGTTCATAAGGGTGTCTAAAAAAGCAGGATGAGCTTGTGGTATGTCTTGACACAGCCTTGTTGTGCTATTAGTGGAAAGGCTGGAAAAACACAGTGCATCAGCAAATTTGACTCTGTTCCCATAAAGATCATCAGATCTGAACAGCACCTGGTGCACAGAAATACTGCAAGGGAATATTTTAGCAATGCTCTCTGCCTGTATTCTATAGTCTGTAGCCTCTTCTAATCTGTGAGCAATCAGCAGTGTTTGGGCTTCCCATAATTACACATATTTAGGCATCTGCATGTCTCTGGGTTTAAAGAAACTATAGCAAGCACTGTTCACTGAGAGGGGACATTTTTCCCTCTATTCTGGTGAGGCCAGAAGGTGACTCTTCCCTCACTTCTGCAGAAGTCTGTGTAGTCCATGTAGTAAACATACTCCAAAGGATACAATTTATACCATGAAAATAGGGATAGGGGCTTGCCAAGGTAACTTAATCCAGTTTTCCAAACAAAAGAAAACGAGTCATAGCTGGAAAGCAGAAGTGTAGGCCAGGTCTTGGCAAGTCCTATGTTATGTCTGAGTGTAAAAAAAAAACCCTTGGGCTTGAGGAATTAATTTTTCTATTTTATTTGCCTTTTGGATTTGGAAGTTTTCTGCTTTGGGTAACGGTGGGGAGGTTTGAGTTTTCCCTGGTGTTTCTCCTCGTTGCCTGTCTCCTCCCCTGACACAGCTCTCTGCAGAGTTTCTGCAGCTCTACAGGAAATCAGAGCAGCTTTTCGAAAAGCTGGTGCTGTGAGCTTGCTGTGCTGCTTAGCACCAGTAAACAGGGAATATTTAGTGGTTGCTGTTGTGTTTAGTCTTCATCCCATAAATCATTCCACAGACTCAGCACCTTGCCTTTACTTTGCCATTTAAGGGTGTGGAGAAAGAAAAATACGGGGTGACAGACAAAAGTAAAAGTATATCAGTTTTACTTGATTGCAAAATCATTGTGTGTGGCTGAGAAATAAGTGAGGCTGAGTCTTGCTGCCCAAGCTGATCACTGTCGGTCACTCATAATGCAAAGAGCACAATCCCACCTTTGCCATGTCTCTCCTTCACGTGCAGCACTGCAGGTTTGGGGTGTGTGTGCCCAAGGAGCGAGAGGCGCCGGTGACAGACGGAGCCTGGGGCTCCTGGAGCCCCTTCGGGACCTGCTCGAGGACCTGCGGCGGCGGCATAAAGACGGCGATTCGAGAGTGCAACAGGCCCGAGTGAGTGCACAGAGGGGAAGGGCCGCTGGGTGAGATGGGGAAAAGCAGTCTGGGCTGCCCAAATGGGCTGAAATCAACTTTGGCTGTTCCCAGTCCTTGTGAGTGCCAGGACAGGTGGCTCTGCCCTGGGGATGGGTGGCTTTGCTCAGCATGGGTGAAGCAGGATCTGGTCATTGGTGTGTGGGTGAAGTGCTCTAAAAAGGGATCCATTCAACAATGAGGGATAAAAAGCTGATACCTCCATGGGTTTATTATCTTCTGTTTTCCTGTAGAGGCACAGCTGGGGTCCCACTTCTAGAGGTGTTTTTCTTTCTCCAAAGCTGTGATTCAGAAAGGAGGGAGAAAGGAAGGAGCCTTCCTTTTTCACCATTTTACCCCTGCTTCGGTTGCTTTTGCAGCTGTTCCTAGAGGCCATTATAATAAAGTTTTCTACCATGTTATTCCTGCTTTGTCTGGTTTTGCAGCTTTTGGCTGCTTTTGCAGCTGATCCTTTATACAGTTATATTTCAGCTGGTGCAGACTAGCCAAACCTCAGCAGAAATCTGTGCCCCATTAAAAAGTGGTACTCAAGAATGTTTGCTATCAGCCTGGAATGCAAAATCCTGCACCATTTGAAATGGCAGGGAATTTTGCTGTGGCCTTCAAGGAGACAAACATGTAGCTGGTGCAATAGTAATAGCTTGAGCAACTGGTATGAAAGCAGCCTGTTTACGTAAATTGTGAATTGTGCTGGTTTCTGTTTAAATGCCTTCTTGCAGAAGAAGGTGTAGGCAGGAGGCTTTCTGGGCTTTTATTTGGAACTGAGATACAGAGAGGAGAGGGCCTGTGGGGCTGGTTGCAATGAGGGGTCTTAAAAGATTCCTATTTCTCATCACTGGTGTTGGATGGTTTATTGCCAAGGAAACTGCCACTAGAGGTGTGCCAGTGCTAGTTTCATCAGTGCTGATGGGAGAAGGGAGAGCTTTATGCCTATGACACTCATGCTGTGGTAACAGGAGGGGCTGCCCAGCACAGCTGGGCAAGTGTCAAAAGTTGAGGCTGAGAGAGTAGGACACCAGCACGTTAATTAAAACAATGCTAAGAAAAACACAAGTGCAGAGAGCTCTCATCTGGCTGTGCTGAGTCAGCATGCTCCATATGGTCTTTGGTAGCCATGGAAAGACAAAAAGCATCTTTGCAGCTCTGCTGCTGAAACTTTGGATGCTGTCAGCGAGATGTGTTCCTGTCTTCTGAGAGGCATCTGTTCAGACTGATAGCTTTTCGTGATAGAAGATCTCCTTTATCCTAAAGGCTAGCCAAGGGATTTGAAATTCCGTCTTCCCTGATTGCTTGTGGTTTGTATCCTGGTGCTTCAGTAGGTGTATTGCTGTGGCTGGGATTTGCAAAAGCACCTAAACACACTCGGCACCAAGCTACCCAAGAAATCCTTATGATTGATAGTGGTGATTTTCCAGGCCCTCTTTCCTGAGCCTTGTGCTGGCACTGGCCGCTCTTCTGCAGCCCCTGACAAAGTCTCTGTGAGGAATAGTCTGTCCTGGCACCACCCTCAGAGCTTTCCACTGGTTGTTGTTGGCTTGTGCCTGTAATTTGACACCACAGGGTGAGCTCCCACCACCTGTGTCCCCATTATCATGGGGCTGCTAAAACGATGCAAATGGATGAACCCCACTCTCTTGCCTTTTCTCCTTCTCAAAGTACTTCAGAAAGAGACAGTTTCTCCTCTGTTGTAGAAGGCAGCAGACCCAACCCAGATGCCTCGATAAAGGTCTGAAATAATTCTCAGTAAATCTTTTATATTTAAAGTTGGTTTAGCTTTTTAAAGTTTTTTCTGTGCATGAGAATCTGGGGTGAGATCTTGCACCCAGTAAAACATTGTGTTAAATCTGGCGTTGAAAATTACATCTATTCCCTCCATGCTGCAGAAAGTGAAGCTGCAGCTCCTGCCTCTCTTTGTAGAGTGCTCTGACACCTACATGATGAGTATCCTGCAGGGATGCAGGAAGAGCTATAAGCCTCTGGAATGGCAACAGACTGTTTTGACATACCCTGAAGGAATGTGTTTGCTAAGCAGACCAGACCCTTCCCATTGAGATTGCCCACATGAGAATTTGAGCCTGGCTGCTGGACAAAGCCCATGGCTGTGGTGCATCATCAGCGGGTCTGTGGTTCAAGCTCTGGATTTCAAATAAAGACATGTTGCAGAATTATGGGAAAGGGCATATTTGATAACATGAAGAACATAACAGAAGCCCTGTTTTTAGGAATGGCTTTTTGGGTGGGGGGGAATGTTATCTCTGGATGTGAGTCAGATCACATTTGCATTTTAGGCTATCACAGAAGTATCCACCCGTGCTTAACTGTCTGAGCCTGACATGTAAACAAATGTATAGATAACTGTGCTAGCCACCAGCCAATTCCCGGTCCTAGGGTTTCCTGGAATGTGGGGAAGGATATCTCAAACTGATCTGTGCACACTGGAGCTTCACAGATTCTTCTGCATGAAGTCACGAGCAGAGCCTCAACATCTGCAAGTGAAAATGCTCAAGGTGATGGATTAAGCATCATGTATGTCAGACCTGTTGGGTGGGAATGGGGATGAGACCCCATCATTCCCCGGGCTTGAGAGTTTCTGGGCTGCTGGGAGGGGTGCAGTGGGTCTGGGATGTGTGCAGGAGCCTGTCAGGGGAATGATACTGGATTGAAAGTGGGCCCATGCCAGCTGTTAATTGGTCAAATAGATGACTCTGAGAGAAGGGAAATGGAATAATGTATTGCTTTCCCTTCTGTCTCTGTGGTACATTGTTGATGATCCATAAAAATATTACACAGAACAAAGTATGCTGTATTTCTTCGTGACACTGAAAATTGATGTTATATGAGGGTGACTTCTTTTTCAGGGTCAGCTCTTTCTGTCCCTCAGATTCTGTGAGAAGCAATGCTGGTTAAAAACACTCTGAAACTGTCAGGGGAGTTTGGAGCTGTCTTTAAGTGTCAGAAGTGTGAGTGTGCTTCGGCCCCCAGCATTGTCTGCAAGGAGATTTACTGCCAGGGTTACAAAGCTGACAGTTTGCAACAAGGTGGCAAGCTTTAGCATCCTTCAGTTTGTGGTGTCTGTGTGTCAATGTTATCTCAATCTCAGGGGTCATGTCTAGCGAAGAGAAAATTAAATAGTAGCTTGGGATTTTTGGATTTTATCAGACATACCTTAAAAAAATAAAAAAAAAAAAGGCTCCTGTGTGTTCTTCATGTTCTCCTTAACTAAATAGTTGAGTTTCATTTTAGTTAAATTGATTTATATTGGAAGCAATGTGGTGGCCATAAAAATGTTGTAATTGCAATTTTTTAAAAAAGAAATGCCCTCTTAAAGGTTTGTATAACTCAGAGGCTTTGTCAAACTGCAGCAGTCCTGCAGAGGTACAAATGCTTTTGAAGTGAAAATGATGAATCCTGTTAATTCCCCCATGAATGACTCAGACTCACCCAGGTCTGGAGTGTGCTGCTGCCATGATTAAGAAGTTTCCCAGTGCTGTGTAGTAAGGTGGTTTGGATGTCCCTTTGTAGCTAGAGGTAGCTCATGTGTCTGCATGGGAATAGTCCATGGGAAGGGCTCTGGTATTGGGAAACCCCCAGCAATTGCCATTGTGCCTGCAAGGCAAGGAGGAGTTCGGGCTGTGTCTGCAGGAGCTGCTGTGCTGGGATAGCCCTGGAGCTCTCCCAAGTGTAATCAAGTAAGTTCTTTGAAGCTGTTTGTCACAACAAGGTGGACAACAGACTAAATCAGTAAAAACCAGGTTGAGACTTACTCCTCCACTAGGAACTGTAAAGGTGTAAAATCAGTCTGTCATCAGGAATCTGCAATGGCCACTGTGCTGTTGCTTGGGCTTTTTATCACTGATACTTGCTTAATTGCAAACACCAGAAACCTTTGAAGTGGCAGGCATTTCACTTCCAGATGGCATGTGAGAACTGCCCTCAGAGCAGGTAGAGCTGGTGTTGTTAGCTATTGCTTAGGGCTGTGCATGGGGACAAATCATACCCTGTGGCATTTAGGGTAGGACTAGAGGGGTCTGCACCAGATCAGTGAGGATCTCAGTGACTGGAGGATGCTGGCAGGACAAGTCCCACGTGTGTAACTGCTGGTGCTCAGCATCTCACCTGCAGCTGCTCAAGGACACAACTCCTTCTGCCAAACCTGTGAGCATCCCTAGTGTGGTGCTGATGGGGTGGTGGGAAGTCTGCCTGCCTTTCCTGGTTTTGCAGGCAATCTTTTGGCAAGAGGAAGCTGTTCTGTGCTTCTGTCTCCCATTTGTTTCACAGGAACTTTGCTACTTGAGTCACAAAGAATTTTCAAGCGTAACAGTGAAGAAGTGTTATTTGTGGGAGAAATGGCACTGCTGGGCTTCCTGAGTGATGGAGGTGCAGAGATGCTAAAGAATTCTGTTCAGCTGCAGGAACTTGTTGACTCACTGTGTGTAGAGACCACTGTGCAGGTGCAGGAGGGTGCCATCTCTTTTGTTAGAGGCGCTGGCTGCATGCAACGTGGAGATCTCATGGTGAGCACCTCTGTTCTGAGGACAGGGGTGGCTCCCATTTATCACTCATTCATCTGCATCTTGAAGGGTTCTCCAAGTGTGCAAACCTTGTGTGTGTTCCTTCCCAACTGAGCTCCAAGGGATGGAGCGTTCTGCCAGCATCCCTGGGGCACTGATGGGCGCCTGGTCCCCAGGCAAGGCAGAGCTGATCCTGAAGAGCAGTCCTGGAAGGCAGGAGTTGTGAATGCCCAGTTGTTGGAGCCTGCCAAGTCACTCTTCTGATTGCACTTCTTGCTAGTGCAGGCATTCATTTTTCAGGGGGGAGGTAGAAGATGTAGGTTTGGTGGTTATTTTGATGTGCAGCTCATTCTTGCACCACTGCTGGCAGCAGATGGAATGGGAGAGACTCTTTCAGAACTCTGAGTGATGTTCTCTGGCAAGGCTTCATCTACATATGAGAAAAATAGTTTTATGACTACAACCCTGAATCTGTGACTGAGGAAATTTAAAATGATAGCTTCTCCTAGGCTTATCTACTGGGTTTTATGTGGCTTGGATGGGATCTCTCTTCCCAGTTTATACCAGTGTCATCCTGCTATAAAATGGGGGTAAGTTATTTATTGGCTGTCTTTGGTGCTTTCTGGAATATATGGAGGTAAAGTTGTTTCAAAGTGCTCAGCATTGCCATTTTTAACATTTGTGGCTAGAAATCCTGAAAGACTAAGTGCTGCCTAACCTTTCAGCCTCTGCAGAGAAGAAAGCCTTTTCTCCTGTAATGTTTAGTTATTTGCAACCCACTAGATCAAAGGCAAATTGTCAGCCACAAAATCCATAGAACTGATGGGGTTGTAAGGAGACATGGGCCTGAGTGGGATCCCTCAATGTGAAAATAAATCCTCAGGTGGGGAAGAAGATGTTGCTCTTCCTTTCTGGTTTCTCTCACTACCATGGCATCAATCAGAAAGCAAATATTCTCTTTTTCATCTGATTTTATTGCATATGTGGGATTTTTGTGTTAGACACCAGCATGACATTTCCTGATTGTCATCTGGGGATATTAATTAAAGGTATGCAGAAAGATAGAGCCCACAGAATGCTGTTGCAAATCCTGATTGTACTGAACCGGTTGCAGAATTGCAATTGCACCTCATTTCCAGCCTGGTGTTGTCTCTGCAGACCCAAAAACGGTGGGAAGTACTGCGTGGGTCGTCGCATGAAGTTTAAATCCTGCAACACGGAACCGTGCTCGAAGCTGAAGAAGGATTTCCGGGATGAGCAGTGTGCCGACTTTGACGGGACGCACTTCAACATCAACGGGCTGCCCACGAACGTGCGCTGGGTTCCCAAATACAGCGGCAGTAAGTGGCTGGGGGGATGCAGATCCTGCCTCCTGGATTGCTGCCTGGGGGTGAGGGTGTTCAGATAACGTGCTCCTGGTCTCCCTCCCTCCCCCCGCAGTCCTGATGAAGGATCGGTGCAAGCTGTTCTGCCGGGTGGCGGGGAGCACGGCCTATTACCAGCTGCAGGACCGCGTCATCGACGGGACGCCCTGCGGCCCCGACACCAACGACATCTGCGTGCAGGGCCTCTGCCGGGTAATCATTGTCCCTCCTCTTCACCCAAGGGGGATGGCAGCTTTGTAGGGCAGGCTAGCGCTTCTGCACCCTGCTCCAGGCAGTAGTTGGCATGTCCTCTTCGCTCAGAGGATGCCAGCAGTATCTGCAGGCTCTGTCAGCCCCAAATGGTCTGAAACTTGTGCCAGCCTCCAGATTTGCCAAAGAGCCACACATGGAATCATTGGATCATTTAGGTTAGAAGAGACCTTTGAGATAAGTCTAGCCATGAACCCAGCAGTGCCAAGTCCACCACTAAACCATGTCCCCAGGTGCCATATCTACATGTCCTCTGATACTACCAGGGAGGGTGACTCCACCACTGCCCTGAGCAGCTTGTTCCAGTGTTTGACAACCGTTTTGGTGAAGAATTATTTCCTAATATCAAATCTAAACCTCCCCTGTTGTACGTGAGGCTGTTTTCTCTTGTCCTGTTGCTTGTTACCTGTGAAAAGAGCCTGACGTCCACCTGGCTACAACTTCCTTTCAGGTAGGTGTAGAGAGTGAGAAAGTCTCTCCTGAGCCTCTTTTTCTCCAGGCTGAGCTCCTCAGCCACTCCTCATCTTAGTCCAGACCGTTCACCGGCTCTTCTTAGGACACACTCAAGTGGAACATGTTTGCACATCTGCCCTAAGTTACTGAGGGCTACAGAATCTCAGCCTAAATCCCAGGCTTCTGTGTTTTGCTCCAGTTCCTTCTGATCAGGCCCCAGAGCCCTACATTTCCATTCACAATTGTTCTTCACACTTTTCTCTATGAGAACAATTGATGCAAGAATTTTTTTCTAGTGAAAGCATTACCTGGTACAAACAGTTTTTCTGATTCTAGCTTTGTAAAAAAGCCTTTTGTTGTAAAATCTTATGGGATGGCTACACTGTAAAACAGTGGAAAAATGTAGGGAAGCAAACCAGTTTATCTCATAGCAGCCTTTTGCATACACAGCTTTTGTGTGCCTTAATTAGGAGATTTGTCAATGCTGTTCTAGTCTGTATTTGCTCAATCTGGTTTTTTTTCAATTTTTCTCTTAAAGCAAGCTGGATGTGATCATGTGCTGAATTCAAAAGCAAGAAGAGATAAATGTGGTGTTTGTGGTGGGGATAATTCTTCATGCAAAACTGTTGCAGGCACATTTAACACGGTGCATTATGGTAAGAATCTGTTGCTAAAAACTTTATAGTGAAAAAATGTGGGTCTATAAAAGCCATTACAACACTTAATCTACAAAAACACCGATGTAAAACACAAAATCCTTCTAGCTATAGTATATTCCATTTTATAACTATTTATGCTATCCCTAAATGAAAAGTATCAGCTTGTGTAATGTGAGGTAACTTAGCTCATTTCCCTTCCCCTGTAGAAAACAAATCAAGTGCCTGTGTAATAGCCTTGACTTTCTGTTACATCTTTCCTAGGTTATAACGTTGTGGTTCGCATCCCAGCTGGTGCCACTAATATTGATGTGCGTCAGCACAGTTACTCAGGGAAACCAGAGGATGACAACTACCTGGGTGAGTTGTACTCCTTACTTCACTCCAGAGATCTGCTTGGTTGTCTGGTTGTGGTGATGTATCTACTGGCAGCTCTCTGCTAGGGAGGTTGAAGAAGTAATTTGAGGGAGGTGTTTTCTTGGCGAGAATTTTTCTATGTCTGCCAAACATTCAGCCTTATCTTCTTCCTTTTTTTTTTTTTTTTTTTTGTTCATGCCATCCTAGTTACAAAGTTTGGGAGGTTCAGCAGTTATAAGAAATATTCCCTTAGGGTGTGTCTAGGGCTGTGAAGGATTGTTGAGCCTGGGTGGGAGCTGAGGGACAAAGCTGGGAACCAAACAGGATTCTGAGCTCTGCTGGAGTCTCCTCACTGCAACTTTATCTCTGCTGTCACCATGCTTTGGTTGGTGCCATGTCCTGAAAGATGCTTGTGTAAACACATACAAAGAAAAATTATTTTCTATTCTTCTGAGAATAATAATTCTGATTTCAGTTAGTGAGGTCTTCATGTCCCTGCCTGATAGGGACATGTAACTGTGAAGAAATACCCTGCACCAAAGATGTTGGTTTGATTTAAACTTAACAGTAACTTGGCCTTTGGCTGTTGGAATTTCATAATCACTGTTCTCTCTAATCTGTGGCTGTGTCTTTAGAGGCAGATGAAAATGCTTGTGGTGCTGTGTTAGACCACTGTGCTACATGCACATATATGCTGTTAGCATGGTCATGAGTGTCTTTTCCACGGTGATCACTGACTGACCCCCTAGATAGTTTGGGCTCAATAGCAGAGATAACACAAATGAACATCACAACTGATGTTACATTTCCCAGTTGAAGGCTGATTTTGCTATTAAGTCCTGTCAGAGTCTCTGGTCCTTCTCTTTTGCACACCCTGTTCCTTGCACCACTGGCTGTGTTCCAGTAGCACAGGGTCCTGTACTTACATCTTTGAACAGGGCACTTCATCTTGTTCTATCTCACCAAGTTCCTGTAACTAGGTATGTTAAAAAGGGGAGTTGGCTGTTGGCCCCTAGCCCATCGGAGGTATAGGGACTCATAAACGAGTAGCAGAGACCACCATGCACCAAAGGGAGGCAGTGCTGACAGCCTTGGCTGTTGCTCTGAAATGCCATCCATGTGCTGGACCCTTCACTGACGCAGAAAGTTGAGGCGGTGCAGCATGAATGCACATCAGCACCAAAAAGTGTTACTGAGGTCTCTGAGTTTTCTGTCTTGGAGAAGGGAGCCAAATTTTATTTTTCCTCTTTCCTGGGAAAAACAATCCTCCCTATGTTATGCCTATTCAAACTGGTTCACCCCAGAAGGAGCCCCAAACTTCTCAGCTCTTCTTGGAGGGCCTTTAATCTTCTTGGGAAACAATGAAGTCAAATCTTCTTTAATGTTGCTTTAATATTGCTGGGAAAGCATCTCTTCACATTAGGCCTGACTGGAAGCAAATGAGAAGTGTGCATGTGTCCACTTACTTTGCAGCTCACTGAGTGTGAAATCTTGGGCCCTCAGTTACTGTGAACCTTGTAGTTGCTTAACAATTTAGGAGGAATTTGATGTTGTCATCAAGTCCAAGATGTACCTACTGTTATAGGAGATACAGTAAAAGAGAAGTAATCCTTTAATGAGTTTTACTACTGCCTAATAACATTAAAACCTCCAAAGTGTGAAACTTGGTTGAGTGTAGCCTCTGCTTTGTGAGGTTTTCTCCATCTAGGTCTTTTTGCTACTAATCAGTGTTTTGCTTCATTATCTCTCCTGATTCAATGGGAAAACTTTCCCTTTGGTGTTTTGGTGTTTAGATTTTTCAGTACAGGGGCTTTTTAGTAACATAGCTGTGATGGGTGAAATGGTGGGGAAACTAACTTAGGAAATTAGCTACATAATCGCATTAGTGTGAAGTTGTGCAGCAGACTGCTGTTTTCAGGAAACTGTTCCTTTTATAAAGCATTTAGGCTTTAAGCCTCCAGTGCTCTCACATACCTTAAGATCTGGAATAATAAAAAGTATGGGGGGAGGAGGGAGAGGGAGACAAAGGGGAAGATACTGACCAAACTCCCTGTAATTATATACTAGAAAATTATGTTTAGGTAATTAGGGTGCATACATTTACTCTAAGAACACACCTGGAAACACCAGGGAAGACCCCTATCCACACAGCTCATGGAAAGTTTGGACAGGATTATTTCTGTGGTATATGTGGGGATACAGCCTATGTGTGCTCCTTGCAGCAGCCAGCCCAGAATGCCTTTTGGATATCTCTGCATTGGGTTATGGATGAACTGTTTAGCAACAACTTCAGGAATGCAGCCTTCATTTTTAGGAGGCTTTCCAGTAGAAAAAGGAGAAGGCAGAATGTCTGCAAGAGCTCTGCTGCTCACTTTACATCCTTACTGTTTGAGAGTGCCAGTGGGCTTTTCCCCCACCCCCCAGAGAAAGGAGCACTGAGAGCACATGACCCACGTTGCTATGTATGTATGAGTTAATTCTGCTTCTTTAGTTCTTGTTTTTTGCACCTATGCAGCCTTATCTAACAGTCAAGGAGACTTTATATTAAATGGAGACTTTGTCGTCAGTATGTTTAAAAGGGAAATCAAAGTTGGGAATGCTGTGATCGAATACAGTGGCTCCGATAATACTGTTGAAAGGATTAATTCTACAGATCGGATTGAGCAAGAAATAACCCTTCAGGTGAAGTATATGTTGTGTGTATGGACAAGTCTGCCCAGCACTGTTGGACTGAAAACAGTGAGCAGTGGTATCTGTTGGTTTACTCTGCTTCACTTTTCTTCCTCTCAGGTTTTATCAGTGGGCAATTTGTACAATCCTGACGTTCGTTACACATTCAATATCCCTATTGAGGACAAACCTCAGCAGTTTTACTGGAATGAGCATGGCCCATGGCAGCCCTGCAGTAAGCTCTGCCAAGGTGGGTGCTTGGGAAGGGTAGTTTTGTCCTGGATTCATTTGGGGTCTGGGCACTGCTGTCAGATCCCTCTCTGTTTGATTTCTTTGAGATTCTCATCCTGTGGGTACGATTGTTTTCCTGCAGTGGAGGGTAACATCTACAAGGTGCTTCTGGGTTTCAGAGCAGGGCACTGTACGTCCCCTCCCAGCCAGGTGAGCCTCACAACCTGGTTTGCAGGTGAGGAAGTTGAAGCACAGAAAATGAGGCATTTCCTAAGGGTGGCCAGCCTGCTAAATACTCACTCAGAGCCCATCCTTACGGGGGTACTGCAGCTCTGCCTGTGTCCATCCCATCTGCAATAAACCCCTTCTGCTCTGCTTAGTCTTAAACCCCCTCCCTGTTTCTGACAGAGGTAGAAAAGCACAACTAAACATCTCTGAAATACTGCTGTGAAAGGTTTAGAGAAATAACTGAATTGATCACCTTGCTGCATGACTCAAACCAAGTGCTGGTTTTCTCTCTGCAGGAGAACGAAAAAGGAAGCCTGTGTGTAAGAGAGAGTCAGATCAGCTCACGGTGTCAGACCAGAGATGTGATCGAATTCCCCAGCCTGACCCCAGCACTGAGCCTTGTAACACAGAATGTGAATTAAGGTGCATTGTGCTCAGCCATGTATATAAATAACATTGTGTACTTATTATTTACTCCTCTTTCCTTTCACTTCTCACCCTAATTCCTTTTCTCACCAGCCTGTATTAGATTTTGAAAAAGAAAAGGATTGGTAGTTTCCTCTTTGTCAACCAAGAGGGATTGTCATCCACCGGTTGTGTTTTGAAAGGCATTTTTCAAGGTTTTTACATTTCTCTTGCTGGATTCAATTAGAGCTAACTATAACAAAAATTCTCTAATGTTGAAAAATCTCCCTGTGCAGTACAGGGCCTGAAATTTGCATCTGCCTTCATCAGAAATGCTCAGCACCATTCTACATACAGCCTGCAAAGAGGGAAAAACATAGCTAAGACTTGGATTTATCACTGTTTATTTAAAGCAAAGAATAGGCTTAAGTGTAGAATGGGTTCGGGGCTGTCCCCAGACAATTCTTGGCAAGCTGGAATTGATGGAGTACAGTCTAAATCATCACAACCCATTTTCCTTTAAAAAGCAATGTGTTTTCCTTCCTGGGGCTTAAATGTGGTGGCATTAAGCGTCCGCTGGTGAAGCAATTCAGAAGGCCGAGTTTCCCGAGGGGTTTCTCCAGCCCTGTTAAAGCAGGGCTGTGCAGGGGCTGTGCGGGGCCGGGTTGTCGCGGTAACAGCTGTTGCCATTGCAACAGGTTGGAAACTTGAGAAGGGCAAAGCAGGAGTCTGAAAAGCATGCAGGGATGTGAGGCTCCCACCAGTCAGGAGCTATTGATTCCAAATCCCCTTGATCTTATTCTTCTCTGGGCTGTGATAGAGTTTGCTCTCTTGGCTTGGGAGTGGGGCTTTCCTGCTCCTTGTGCAGGCACAGGCAGCAGCCCGAGGATGTCCAGGACCCCTAGAGGATGTCAGTGTCTCCTCCTCCAGAAGTCACCCATGCCAGGGGTGAGGGGCAATGAGCTCCTGTTGGCTTCAGGGTCTCCAGCACCTCCCTGGATCAGGCCTCATGTCTAGCATCTCTTTCCAGAGCTGGGTTGGTGTGAAGGAGGAGTATCCCCAGGTAGATCCTTGGGGGCCTCCCGCACCATCCTTGTTGTCCATCTCACAGAGGTGGACAGCAGGGTGGAAATCTGTCAAGAGAGAACACCTCTAATCCCTGCTGACACAGCTAGGGCTTGAGTATCTTGTAGCAAGTTGTTTGCTTGTCCTTTGGAGAGCTGAATCTGTTTTCTGGGTGTCCTTTATTGTGGGACACCTCTCCAGCCCATGCAGATAATTTTCTGATGCTGTATTTTCCAGTTTTTATGCCAAGGTGGAAAGTGCAGGGGAACATGGGGTGGAAAGCTTTCAGAGCACTGTTCCTTGCTTGGCCATGAACTCCCCTTGCCACCTTGGCTGGTCCCACAGGATTACAGTGTGGCTTTGGTGTCTTTCTTTTGCTTAAGAAAGACCTTCTGACAGTTCCTTCCCTTCAAGCATCAATGCCAGGTTAATTGTAAGTCCCAAAGCACTGGGAAGTGTGACACAGAGCCAAAACTTCCTGTTCAAGAGCATATATTCCTTATTTCTGTCAAACACCCTTGAGCACGTTCCCTGCAGAGCCCTGATGTTTGCTGTCCTCGGCGCAGGTGGCACATCGCGAGGAAGAGCGAGTGCACGGCGCAGTGCGGGCTGGGCTACCGCACCCTGGAGATCTACTGCTCCAAGTACAGCCGGCTGGAGGGCAAGATAGAGAAGGTGGATGACCGCTTCTGCAACAGCCAGGCCAAGCCCAGCACGAGGGAGAAGTGCACTGGGGACTGTAACGTGGGAGGATGGCGGTACTCGGCCTGGACTGAGGTAAGGGATGCGCCGTGGCACGGCGAATGCTGCTCCTTGCACAGGAGTACATTGGGCTGTTTAGGTTGCTAACAGAATATATGTAAGATATGGCCACAGTGGTTCTGCTTTCATTGCTTCCTCTGGAGGACACTCTAGTCTGAATCAGCCTGCAATTAATCCATACTTTAAGTATCCATCTTCATTACATGAAGGTCTGCTAGCTGTCTTCTGCCAGCAAAGCCAACACCACTGCCAGGATCTGGGGAGGAAATGTTGCTGTCATCAGAGGACTTCAGAAATTTGTTTCCTTTACACATCTGTGCTTTTGCATGAACAAGAAAATTCCTGAATGCAGGCACCAAGAGATTGATGAGCCTGGGGTTTTCCATCAAGGGCACAGTAAAGGGGGGCTGGTCAGGGAGAGTTAATCTCTCTTAAAATGAGAACAAGAAGCAGCCGTTTAGGAGATCTGAAAGGCAACACTTGTAATAATGGGGTTATATTCTGAAATGAATTTGAGAAACACATTGCCACGACATTTTATTAAGCTTAGCAAGATTAGCTTTTTAAAGGAATATATAAAGTAAAAGCCTGTTACTGAAAGTATAAATTGTTGTTCTGGAGGTTTTCTGCAGTCACTCCACAGTGACTGCAAAGAGGGAGGAGGCAATAGCAGTGGAGTGGCAGGAAATAGTGACTGGGCGTGTGTCCTTTGCAGTGCTCCAAGAGCTGCGGCGGGGGCACGCGGCGGCGGCGAGCCATGTGTGTGAACACCTACAACGACGTGCTGGACGACAGCAAGTGCAGCCAGCAGGAGAAGCTGACGGTGCAGCGATGCAGTGACTTCTCGTGCCCGCAGTGGAAAACCGGCGACTGGTCCGAGGTGGGTGCTGGTCACCAAGCTGTGCTCACCCTGCTGGTCCTCCACCCTGAGGGGCTGGTGTCTGCAAAGAGGTGTCTCCTTCCCTGCTGGTCTGTCGTGGTTTGTTTGTGCCTCCTGCTGAAGGTGGCAAGCCTGTGCACAGGGAGGCTTCAGACAGGCGGCAAAGTCATTGGCCTTGTTACCGCTGGTCAAGTGGCCACTTTCCTCCCTGCAAAGCCACAGGGGGTTAATGTCTCTGCAATCCTGCAGTAATTTCTCCCCAGTTTTTCTGTAGTTCTGCTGTGCATTTGGGAAGAAAAATACCTTCTGCCCTCATTTTCCCTTGAGATTGTCCTCAAGAGCCCTGGCAGCTCTGGCTGTCACTGGAGGGCAGGATTGCACCCTGCTGATGTTTTGCTCAGTCTTTCTCTGCTGTTTATTATTGCTTCCACTGCTGCTGGTGTTTTTTGAAATGCAGCAAAGCTATCTTGATAGGTTTGTCTCTGTAGCAGGACTGGGGGTCCTGGAGAACAGTCTTCAAAGGGTGTTCATCATCTTGTTGTCAAATTTCTCTTGTTTCTGTGAGTCATGTTCTTTTAGGGCATAATGAAAGCAATTAAATGGGAACAGGGATTGCTTTCTACCAAACGTGGTAGAAATCTTCTGATTCGAGCTGGTGGCAGTCCAAGCCACACTAGGGCAGTGGAAGAAGTGCTCACAGCCTGCAGAAGCCAAGACCCTTAAAATGCACAAGTTTTTAAAAGAACAAGTTTTTTAGAGACACCCTGTTGTGCACAGCTAAAACCCCACAGGGCAGTACTGTGCCTTTGCCCTGTGTCTCACAGCTGCTGGAAGTCAAGAGTCTTTTGTTCTCATTTTGCCCATGCTGAAGGATTCTAGCCCAGCTGTGCTCTCCATAATCCAGCCCCTTCTCTAGACCAGCTCCTGAGAGCAATCTTCTTGTTGACAAGACACTCTCCTGTCTTCCAGGACATGCTGATGTTACCTAAAGAAATGCGCTTCAGCACCAGGATTTTTTTAAGCAGTGGTTGCAGTAGATCTCCAGGTTTATTTCCCAGTGCCAGGGCCGGTGCTGAGCTGGCAGTGCATCCCCAGCACCACCTGAGCTTGCACTTTTCTCCTCACAGTGTTTGGTCACCTGTGGAAAAGGGCACAAGCACCGCCAGACATGGTGCCAGTTTGGAGAAGATCGGTTGAACGACAGGTTTTGCGACCCCAAGACGAAGCCGGAGTCGGTGCAGATGTGCCAGCAGCAGGAGTGTGCCTCGTGGCAAGTGGGGCCGTGGGGACAGGTACCACACAGCCCCACAGGGCTCCTGGCTGGGGGAACCTCGATAAGGGTGGCTGGGGCTGGGTGCTGCCCTTTCATCCAAATTCAGCAGCATAACTGTGTTAATTGATTTGCACACCACAGCAGCCCTTTGTTTGCTTGGGTTCAGCAGATAGGCAGCAATAACAGTACCTGCCCTTTGTGCTAAATTTAATCTCTGTCATACTGAATTGGCCATGATTTTGAAAAAAAGGGGTTTCCAAGGTTACGCTCCTAAATCCATATTTAGGCACATAAATACATGCCCTAATTTTCACAGAAAAGCTGCTCGTGTTGAATAACTTTTGTTGCTTTTAATGTTTTCCAGTTTCTGGGTTAGTGAGGGGTTTTTTCTGTTAAAATACAAGTTACTTATTCCTCCCAGAGTGTTCTGGCATCTGCTTTTTCACAAAGCTGTTAGCTCTTGACTTAAAAAACAGCAACAAACCCAGAGGAGTTGTCCCAGTCAGACATATTTCCCATCAGTAAAATTATTCATTAGCTGCTCGTGCTACCATGAGGCTGAGCAACCAGTTTTAAAGAAGGATATCATACAGGTTCTACCAGACTCTAATGTGTGCAGCAAAGTAAATCATTTCAGTGCTTCACCTTCCTTCCCAAGGAAACAAGTGAAGCATGCAAGGCACTGGTGGCTGCAGTGAGTTAAAACTTTGACCTAATTTAAAGCTGAAATGCATGAAGTGGAGAGAAACCAGAAGGGAAAATATCTTTCATTTTTGCTGCTCTTGCTACGTGCCTATACAGAGGCTGGGCTAATTAATACTTTCTAACCAAAGCACCTACTCAGACTCAGTGCTCTTTTCTCCCATCTGTCTTCTCCCAGTGCACTGTGACTTGTGGCCAAGGCTACCAGATGAGAGCAGTGAAGTGTGTTGTGGGCACCTACGTGTCAGTGGTGGATGATAATGAGTGTAATGCTGCAACCAGGCCTACAGATACCCAGGTAAATCCTGCTCTCTTGTCTCCATCTCTTCCCACTGTGTGTATAGAGGCTTCCAGGCTACAGGTAACATCTTACTGCAGCAAAGCTTTGCCCTGAGTGCCAGCCCTGCAGGGCAGTACCTTGAGCTGCTTATGGTTGTTGGAAAGATGCAGCACAGCACCCTGCATGGTGGAAATGGGATAGATAAACTGTGTTCAGGGAATTCCCATCCAGATCCTTTCCGTGTGGTTCACCTTACACTCTGAAGCTCCAGATTGCCAGAAAGGCAACAGACAACCTATGAGGGTATCAGGACTTCGTGGGTGAAGATTAATTACCTTTGCTTATGGTTTATATCCATGGAACTCTAGTCATGCAATGGGATGTGAGGGTGTGTTCAGATGCAGCACCAAAGCTGGACTCTTAAGAGCTCATGAGCTAAAGAATGTGCAGTGGATGAATCTGGGATCACAACAAGAGGCCTCAAGGTTCAGACATTTACTGGCCTCAGAGGTTCAGGTTTTGACACAGTCATCTCCTCTGGCTTGCATGGAGTTGTGGATGCCTGGCTGCAGTCTGGACTGCAAGGCTGTTGCTGTTGCCCCTCACCACAAATGATGGTGAGAGGCCATAGTTTCTTGTCTGCTGCATGTGACAATGTAATGTTTGTGACAGCTGCAGTTCCAGACATGTCCTCACTGGCCAGATAAATTGAGAAATGTTGCACACCCTTTGCAAATTTGCTGAAGAGGCTTTCCATGCTGTGTACTTGGAAGCAAACATGTAAATTTCAAACAGAGGATATGTCCAAGGTGTCTGGAGGAGCTGAATAAAACAGAACATTACCATCTGTCTGTCATCTAGGAGAATTGTAGTGCTGATGCCCTGTGCAGCTTCAGTGTGCATGAATTCACAGAGTTTAACCAAGGCCACAACATTTGGGAAAGAGCTGTTTTTCTCATGTATGGAGACCAGTTGCACTACAGTCAAGGGGTAACAAACCCACCTGGTCATCAGCCATCATTTGGCATGCATGCCTCCAGCATAGTTATGTGAAATCACAGCAAAACAGAAATTGGGTTTGCCATTTGTCAGAAGCTGCTCTCCCCCTCACAGGGACAATCACCCTTAATTTTCTTTTTTGGCAAGGACTACTCAATGGAGTAAAGTCATGGATGTTCATAATTTCTGGCACCAGACCTCCTGGGAGGTCCAGACAGGACCAGAGCCCTCCTGTGAGGCACTGTACAAAGACTGAGCAGAATGACACATCTGTCCCCAAAACCTCACATTGCTTAGTGTGTGGTGGAGATCAGCACATGGATATAGGTGGTCTGGTGGGCTGCAGGGAATCAAAGGGCTGCAATCAGCAGTATAACCTTTACTGTGTGGGCTGCAGGTCTCACATTGAAGGAAGGGAGCTTTGAAGGGAGATAAAGTTGCTGTTTTGCAGATGCGTGTTCATGCCAGAACCCTTAATGAACTTTCATCTTTTGCCTCAAAAACATCTGGTTTTAATGCATGGAGATGGCACATGGTTATGGGGATCCCTATTGTAGAGTTCCTAATAAGTCAAAAGTCCACACAGGGTACTGCATATGAAGGCCCCAGGATACTGATGCTGAGTTTTGCTGGTTCACCAAGGGGATGCAGGGAGGAAGCTGCCTGCACAATGCGTGCAGGTCACAGACTTTCAAGATGTTATGTGTTCTTCATAATTACATTGAAGAGGAGGTGGTTTAATCAAAACATCTGCAAATTCTTTATATTCTGCTTTTCCCCCATGTATTTCCTGTACAGGACTGTGAAATAGCTGTATGTCCTTCCCATCCAAATAGTCCTGAAGCCCAGAGAGCCATATCAGGCATTCACAGGACACAGTGGAGATTTGGATCCTGGACACCGGTAAGCACACATCATAATACTTTCAGGATTATTTTACAGAAGACAATGTGATATTTTTAAGTGCATGTGCCCAACTTTTCATTATAAAATTCCTTGCAATGTATGTCAGGCAACTTCCTAGTGGAGTGCTCTTTGCTCTTCCCTAGTGCTCCGCTACATGTGGGAAGGGAACCCGGATGAGATACGTCAGCTGCCGGGATGACCAGGGCTCTGTGGCCGATGAGTCAGCTTGTTTCCACCTTCCAAAGCCATCAGCCACAGAAATGTGCACCGTGACACCGTGCGGGCAGTGGAAGGCCTTGGAGTGGAGCTCTGTAAGCATCACGCTGTCTCTTGCAAGAGACCTCATTGCTGGAAATGTGCTTCATTAATCTGTCGCACTTGCCCTTACATAATTGAGGTTATTTGGGTTTTCTGCTGTTCATTATTAGCAAGAGCTGGTTTTCCAAACTGGAAATGTGACCGTGTCTCCTTTTGTAACGCAGTGCTCGGTGACTTGTGGTCAAGGTAAGGCAACGCGACAAGTGATCTGCATCAATTACAGTGACCAGCTGGTGGATAGGAGCGAGTGTGACCCAGACGACCTCCCTGCCACCGAGCAAGACTGCTCCATGTCTCCTTGTCATCCAAACAGCCATGACTACGGCAGGCCCATCCCCCCTTTCCTCTATCCGGATCATCGCCTCAAACCGCACCCCGGGGGCAGCCCGAACCGAAACCGTGCACATATACCAGGAGGCAATCAGTGGAGGATTGGCCCCTGGGGTGCTGTAAGTGCCCTGATTCTCTTATTCCTGAGTTTTGTTGGGTTTTGTTTCTTTCCCAAGCTAATCCATATTTTCTTAAAGTCAGCACAAAAGGAAAAGAGAGAGCGACCTTTCTCCCCAGTCTGCTCTCTGCTCACATAAGCAAGTGTTGCAGAAGGGCTCAGGCATCCCTTGTCAGCCTCTCATACCTTGTATCTCCAAGACAGTCTAGGCAGAAAGCTGACAGCATCATTTTCCATGAGTCGAAGGCCGACCTCTGCTTCTTGTCTGTCTCCTGGGGCATTTACAGCTGTGCAGGGTTGTTGCCAAAGCACAGCAGAGCCTCGATGCCAGCTCGTCTCACTGCAAACAGTATGCAATGCTTTATCATGGAAGTCTCTAAAGAGAATTAAGCACAAATGGGATGTCAGACACTGCAGAAGGGATTACTCACCTGCTTAAAACTAGGCTGGTGTTTAGTTTCTTTACTTAGTCAGCACCTAAGTCATTGCACTGCTATTAGCAATAGCTGGGTTTTGAAGTTTAATAATGCCTGTTAGATGTATTAAACTTCTAGCAGTGCATTCCCACGGTGCAAGGCACTGGGAAGGAGCTGGGAATGCAAACCTATTCCTGGACTCAATGAAGCTGTGGGCAATTGTGTCTTCCAGTGCTCTAGCACATGTGCGGGGGGGTTCCAGCGGCGGGTCGTGGTGTGCCAGGATGAAAATGGATACACTGCAAATAACTGCGATGAGAAAAGCAAACCCATGGAGCAGAGGTCGTGCGAATCTGGCCCCTGCCCTCAGTGGGCCTATGGCAACTGGGGAGAGGTGAGTGCACCATCCATCTGGGCTCCCTGCCCAGGGCAAGACTTTCATTAGCAGGTGGCTTAAAATTTGGGTGAAGAGAGGGGTGGCATTTATTAGAAGGACTGGAGCTTGAAGGGGAGCCTCTGATAAATGAATGAATGCAAGCAATTTTTGGGTGGTGTTTTCATTTCCATTTGTCATGGGAAAACTTTCTTTCCAAGCAAAAGTTTTACAAAACTGAAGATTTTTTTTGAGAAGCCTAGTTTAACTGAAGGCCTTTTTTTAATAAAAGCACTCCTTCCTTTTGAAAATTAATCTGAGATGAGCAATTGTAGATGTAAACCTCCACTGTTACATTGAGTTGGGCAATATCATGGTGGAGCAGCATGAATGGACAGCTTTAGGGGGAGAGAAGCTGAGGCAGCTGAAGGTCCGTCTGAGGCTCATGAGAGGGATTTGGCTGGAGTGGGTTAGTTTGGAACAGAAACTACCATTGGTTTTTTGAGGTGCTAGTGCTTTGGGCAGAAAGTGAGCAGTATTTTTGCTGTCCCCATGGTGATTGCTCTGTCCTCTGCTGACTTGCAGTGCACAAAGCCATGCGGAGCAGGGACAAGGACACGGCTGGTGGTGTGCCAGCGCCCTAATGGAGAAAGGTTTACGGATCTGAGCTGTGAAATCCTTGACAAGCCACCAGACAGAGAGCAGTGCAATGTGCAGGACTGTCCTAGAGATGCTGCCTGGAGTGCTGGTCCTTGGAGCCCGGTACGACCATAAACTCTTTCTCTTTATGAACTGTTTTGTAGATATCCCCTAACAACATTTAATTTGCTTCAAACCAAGGTGCTAATGCTTCATGTCTTAAAACTGCACTTACAGAGGATTATTTACAATATATTCAGAATAACACCTGTTTCAGGAAGGGCTTACATTAGGGGAGCTCTGGTCCTTTAATTTAAAAGGCACTTTCTGCTAAGTAGCAACCTTTATCCATTTTATTACACTGTGCAAGTGCTGTGCATTATGAATCTTGGTTCTGACTAAGTTTTTGCATATGGATTTAAACCTGAAATTTAAGCAGTACGTTTCCATTGAAGATAAATTGTTCAGCTCTTTAATGGTAATACTGCACTGGGCACCTACTGGTTTAGCAGTGGTGTGTTCTCTGCCAAAGGCAAGAGAAGTGGGGAGAATGTGCTAAATGGCATCAATTCCCAGGCATGTATAAGTGTGTATAAATGTGTGTGCATGTGGGCACATGCCCACACACAGACCTACATAGAAAGATGTGTGCATTCATACCTGTGCTCTATTTCTGTTCCTGTGTATATAATAAGATGTGATGTACAGTGCAAAGGCACCTGTAAGCTATTCTCGTGCATCTCTCTGGTTCTGGAGAGTGATTGTCTAGCTTGATCTCCAGCTGCTGCTCTATCACTAAACCAGCAAATGATCAGCCAGGTGTTGGAAGGCTTAAAACCCTGGCAGTTTCCCAACAGCAAAATAGTATTTGGAGCAGAGATGTCTTACTTTGCTCCTTCGCTGCTGGAGGAGTCTGCTACAGAGATGCTGTTGTGAGGGCAGAGCAGCCCTGAACCACAGGGTTGGGGTGCTATTTTGGGTGCCACACCTTTGCAATTCTCCCTGCCCAGAGCAGCAATCTTTCTGTGAACCTGCACCAAAGCAAGTGCCACCTGAGGTGTTTCTGGAGCCCTGGAAAACCACAGACCTGTCCATTTTGGAGTGGCCTTCAAACAGATGTAAACCTTTATTGTGTATTTTGTTATAAAAGCATTTGAAGACAATTTTTAAAAGAAACCTGATTCAAAAGCACTTTATAGGAAAAGGAAAAAGAGGCCTGTTTTTTAAGGTATTGGACTTTCTCAATTGTCATAGTTTGGAAAGTCATCTTGCCAAAACCTGCTCTCCTTCTGTGGGTGCTTTCAGTAACACAGATGCCTTCAGTAACACTCTTCAATATTTTCACCATACCTCAGTGAGTTCTGCAGTAGCCATAAAACTGAACTGGTGTGTATCCGGTGCTTCACCAGTACAAGAGACAGTGCTATGAAATATTTCATTTGAGGTGCTAATGTACCCCTTGTCCATCAACCTGCCTGGTGCTAAGGAAGAGCAAGGTGAGGTAAGCAGAGGTAGCGATGCGTGTGCTGGCTGCCCTGCAGGATTTGCCAGCTGGGAGGTGCTGCCAACTTTTTTTTTACCTGTGCTGGACCATTTGCAAGAGCCAAAGGTGTGAACAGAGTTGTGTTTCATTCTGGTGTCACTCAGCTTCTTCATGGCTGTTGAGGAGCAGGCTCCAGGGCTGCATCTGCTTCCCAGGGTGCAGTCCTCTAGTCTGGTGGTTTTCTTTTCACCCAGGAAAATTTCCCTTGGCTCCACTGTGTTGTCTCAGTGGGTTGTCCTTGCTCTCCTGGGAGCAGGTGGGACATCTGGCAGACAGGTGGAGGGCAGGGACACCCTGTCCTGCCTGCAGTGTCTCCTCCCAGCTGGCGCAGGGTCACAGCCCTGGGGAAGGGGCTGCAGGGCTGAGCCCCCATCATTGCCATGAACTGATTTGATTTTTCAGTCTCATTTACCAAGGTTGGGCTCTGACATAGGGGACCCAGAGCTGTCTGAAGACTGAGAAGTATCTCTGGGGTCCCCAGGGCTTCGTGTCCCTCCAGCAGAACACTCCACGTGTATGTCTACCTCGTGCTACTACTGTAGGTAGTAATGGTCAAATTTTTCTCCTTTAGTGTGGTATCACCTGGATTTGCTTTAGCTCTGTCATCAGTTGCAAACATCATTCTGTAGCTGTACATACTTCATCTGTTGGGATGGAGTGTCACTACCATATTTTTTTGGTCACTTTTGAAACAAGAGTATAGTATTAGCTGAAACTTTTCAGCAGTATGGATTTATGTATTTATGTAAAAGTGTATTTATTTTTCCAATACTGTTATTTAATTTTATATAAATATTGCATACATTTACAATGTTTAATGTTAATGTTGAACAGTGAAAATTAAAGACAAGTAGAATGTAATCATAAATGAATTTGTATAATGATTTCTTGAGTCTTTTGCTAAATTCAGATCATATACTTAGTTTTGGTAACTTTTGCTAAATTTTCTGAAACGGTTCTGCAATGTTCCATCTTTTATCTGACTTTTCTTTTACTTGCTTTGTTCTCCAACAGAAATTGTCATTCTCAATGATTAAACAAACACAGTTAAAGGTGTATGAATTACAAAGTTTGGATAACTAATTTCTTGCAATCATCTGACTGATTTAGCATTACTCAAGTTTCAGTGAAATTAGTACTATAAAATATATACAAATTAAAGCAGAGAGAGTCTGAAGCACCCAACCTGCAGTCCTTGGGCAAAAATCCACTGGGATTTTATACAGTAAACAAGTGATCTTTATCTGGTTGGTTAAATCCAGGTTTGGAAGAGATAATTAAATGGATAAACAGATTGTATGTGCAAATGATAATTTTACAACAAGAGACTGGTGAGATGTCTTGTCATTTTAATGTATGTTCAAAGAGGACTAAGAGGAGGTGACACTTTTATTCCCTTGCTTATTTAAGAACATGTATTTACCCACTGCAGAATTGTACACCGTGTGATAGACCTGACCTTCTTATTAAAACCATGCTTTAGAAAACGTGCACTGACTGTCACCAGAATACAGAGAGTGTTTTTTCTCCTCTGAATGCTTTATGGTATGAATGCAGATCTCCATACACACTCTCGAATCCTGAGAGGAAATCTTGCCATGTTCTCCAGAATGGGAGAGATGTTCCCAACAAGAATTATCCATTGCTTCACTTAAAACCCAAGGTTTGGCTTTAATAAATATACCCATATATATACCACATATATAACATGTATGCATAACCTCCCTTAAAGCCCCTGTCTTGGAGCAGATTTGCTCTGTGCAATAATCTCTGATATTCTGAGTTTTCCTTAACATCCAGCTGTATTCTGATACAATTCAGGAATAATGCTGAATTACTTTGTTGTGGGTTTCTCTTTCTTTATGAGTTAGGAAATGGTCACAGATAAGGTAAAAACAATTCTATCTCACAGCATATTTCAGCTTTTCAGTTGGGTTTTTCAGGTTCAGTTGGGTGAGTCATTTGGGTTTCACTGCACAGGACAATGATCATTTGACTTTACACTCTGGAAAATGGGTGGGTGAGGTTTAGATTTATTTGAGGTTTGTTTGGGTTTTTTTCCAAAAAAATATTATGATTTTAAAAGTAGTCTGCCTTGTCAGGTGCTTGTTAGTCTTGGGTATCTGAAGTTCAAGCTGCTGGTGCAGTGGTTGTGTAGCTCTCAGTGCTTCCCAGCTCTGTATCCTGTAGGCAGAAGTGCTGGAATCAGAGTCTTTGAGGGCCTTTTGCTCTAATGAAGAATCAGAAGCTTACTGTCAAGTAATTAGAACATTAACCAGCTAAGTTCCAAACTCTCTTATTGTGGGTGTGAGTTCAGGTTTGGGCTAGGACAGCATTGGTTTCCCTTGGAAGATGGTGGCATTGATGGCTTTGCAGAGCTCTTTGGCTGCACACAGAGATAGAGCAGCAAGGAGCTCTGAACTGGGAAGTGGAAGAACTGCCTGGCCAACATCTGTGTAGGCAGCTGGCACTCTGGAATTTTAATCTTAAAGTTGTTGTCAGTGGAAACTTTGGGTAATTTGTATTTAATTCTTTCAAAGCCCCAACATGTTGTTTGCAAAATGCCTTCCCCGTGCAGCTGGCTGAAAATAGGCTGCTCAACAGCAATATTCTCTGTGTCGTTGTTCTGATAATGTTCATAGCAGGCAGGATGTCAGGTCTTGCTAAGGCAGAAGTGATAGCCAAGGACAGATTTGGTTGCAATATAACTCTGCTGTTCCCTTCTTCTCCTCTGCAGAAAATGAATTTGCTGTGACAGCAGCATTGCTGAACTGCTCTTGGGGTTTTGTTTGAAGAGTCTCAGCCTGTTGCTCCTCTGAGGCAGTGGTGATGGATGCTCATGCATCTCTCTCCTCACCTCAGTGCTCACAGCTGGTGGCTCCAAGGCAATCACAGCTGGGCAAAGCCAGTGGTACCCAGCTGCCTAGTAGAGTCACATCATTTTTTTCATCTCTTTTTACCCTAAAATCTCCAATTTTTGTTTTCCTTTCCATTTTTATTTTTTGCCTATTATCACCATCTTTCATTGCTCCTTCTGTTTCTATTTAAAAAAGGAGAACTATATAGGTATACTTTTGTAATCAGTTCTCTGTCTCCTCTTTGCTGGTGTTGATGCTCCATTAGCAGGAAAACAACCATGGAAGCCCATCAGCTACACCCTGCAGGTGAGGGACCACCCTGGGCACTGTGTGCTTAACACTGAGCCAGCACCTTAGTGATTCCTGGACCAACTCCCCACAGGACTGATTTCCTGTAACTTAAAGCTCAGCTCTTGCAATCCACTCTCCTCCTTGAAAGCCCCCATTGGTCTTTACACCTCTCATGACCTTTGAGTGTGATGGAGAAGTAAAAGGACTGGTCAGCAATGTCCCTTCTGACCTCCCTAATCTGGTGACTAAATGCAGGAGAAGGACCAGGGAAAGGAGCTGCAGAGAATCTCTTCTGCTGTCCTTAAACAGCGTCTCCTGAGCCAGCACAGACAGGAGCTGGACCAGTGGTTAGACTCACAAAGGTTATTTTCAGATATCTTTAAAATCTTCTCGTCCCTTTGCCCCCAGACAGTGCATCTTCTCCCCAAGTTCCTCAGTGTACTTTCCCACTCAGAGCAGTCTCTTTCCTGCCACAGTGCAGTGGCTGTTTGGCTGCATTTGGCATGCCTCTGTGGTTGCCTTTTTACACCTCCTCCCTTACACATTTTCTCAATGAAATAGTCATTTTCTAGGCCTAAACTCAAACAAGAAGTGGTGAGGCTGCTGTTCAGCAATGGCTGGCTTCAGTCCTTGTGTTATGGGTGGCCCATCCCTGGCTGCAGATCTCCTGCACATCTGCACATGCCCACACAGGAGAAATAAAGCAATAAATAAAAGGGCAATTGCTTGGAATATTTGTCTCCCAAAGCACTGGCTCTGAGTACAGGAATGCATTAGTCTGCAAGGGACACATTAAAGCAGTAACACACTATCAGGGATGAGCTGTGAAATGCAGCATCTTCAGGCAGATCCCTGAGCTGGGTTTTGGGAGGTCTGCCTGCAGTTTTGCTTATTTTCCAGATTCACACTCTATACTCCACACTGCAATCACTGCTGTTGCTCAGATCCTAGGGATTTAAAACCAAGGATGTATAACAATGAGGGACATTAAGCACAAAGACATTTACTGTGCTTCTAACTTTCCCAGTGAATGATTTGTGCAGTTAGTAAGAAAAAAATGGTGTAGTCAGTCCTGTTCCAAAGGCACTTAAAGCTCTATTCATATTTTAATTTTACTAGCTCACAGGGGAGGTGAGAGAGCCAGCAGCATGGATGAAAATCTGTCTGATGCCCAAGACCATGTACAGGTTGAAAATATTTATCCCTAGTGCATTAAGCCAAAATTCTTCTTTATAAAGTGGGGGAGCAAGCAGCAACCCAGTGCTCTTACAATCCCCCAGTGTGATGCACACCTGTGAAACAGGGCTGACATTTCTTGCAGAGCTCTTTACTTTGTATTTTACTCCATCCAACACAGAGAAATCCTATTCTGGAACAGAATATCTAAATGGCATTGTAGTACCACTGTTCTCTAGAAATATGAAGTGTCACTTAGCTGAGGCACCTTGCTGCTTCAATTGATACTCTCCTAGAAGTGCCACAGCATGGAAAATAGGCTTCATCAGTACCTTCCACATCCCACTGTATTGGTGTCCTTAGGTAGCTCACACATCTCCTCCTCACTGGAGGAAATGCCTCCCTCCCTGGAGAGACCTGCAGTGGCTCTATGGGGCTTTTGTTTGTTGTTCAAGGAGCAGGACAGGGACACAGCTTTTAGGAGAACTTTGTGTGCCCACAGCCCTGCTAATTTCTGTGCCTGGTGAAGTCTTTTGTGGTGTAACAACAGGGCAGGGAAAAGAGGGGGAGAAGGTGCTGCTTACTGGGTGGATGCTACAGCAGAGGAGATGCATGGCTTCTCCTGCTGCAGTTACCACTTTATTCTCATATATCTTGTGAGGTTTCCCAGCTTGGGGAAATTATTGTATTGACTTTGGCACCCAGGACTTTAAATCTTGCAGGAGTTAAAGAACCCAAGAACATCCTTTCCTCTGGGCAATTTGTGCTGGAGCAATGGCCTCCAGACACACCAGCTCTTTCTTCCCCTGCAGCAACACATTGGACCCTTTTCTCTGATAAATTTTCCTCCCTTTTTTCTGGTTTGTTTTTTGTTTTTGTTTTTGTTTTTTTTTTTTTGTTTTGTTTTTTTGTTTTTTGTTTTTTTGTTTTGTTTTTTTGTTTTTTGTTTGTTTGTTTGTTTTTTAAATGTGTTATAAGACATCATCTGAGGCTACTCACCAGTCTCTGCAGCTGAGTTTGGTGGTAGAAAGGTGAAGATGTAGTGATTTTTGTTTAGAAGATTTCTCCCTTTTGCAGTAATGACTTGGGAAGCTCTGTGCCTCTGCAGCCTCTGGAGGATGGAGACCTTGTGGGCACTGCAGAGACAGGGCAGGCCAGCATGGAAGTTTCTTCTTGCCCATGCCCAGGGCAATGAGGGCTCCTTGGGAATACTGGAGGAAAGCCTGCTCCTGTTCAGACTGGGCACTGTGCTCCAGCTCTAAGAGGGCTCCTCAGAACACTTCCACAGGGGCTCTGGACAATGCTCACAAACACATTCAGACTATACATTCCAAAATCCCTAATGCTCATGCCTTTTTTTTTTCAATCACCTCATTTCTCTGAGGAGTCAATTTGGGTGAAACATTTCTAAAGCCTCTTTCAAAACTGCAGTGCTGTGCTTTGCTGTGTTTTGTTCAGGTCTCTGGTCCATTTGCCCTCCCTTAAATGTAGAGATCCCTCTTCCTTTTAAATGTACAAGAATCACATGTACTTTTTGGCCATGCACCAGCTAAAATCACCATGACCATACACACTCAGCACCCTTGTGTCTTAAGTCATGGCTCCTTAGTTTGTGAGGAAAGGAAGGCCAAGCTGGGTGACTCCTGCCCTGCATGTATCCCCACCCAACTTTAGGGATTTCTCACCATGCCAATGCAGATGGGCACAAGACCATGATAAAACACATTGGTGGGAGAAACAGGGCTCCAGAGCAGCAATAAACATTTCCTAAACATCTCCTAAAGTGTTGCAGTCTTGCTTTCAGCCTGTCTCACTGAAGCCAAGGGAATTGAAACACCTTGCTGTTGTGAAGCTGATTTGGTTTGGAAGCCACAGAGGCCCTGTTGCTGAACAGCTCACAAAGGTTCCAGCATTTTAAGATTCCTGGTGAAGGTTCAGCTGGTGAGGAAGGATCCAGGCTTTCCTTGGTGCTGTGTCTGTTGATGTCCTTTGTGCTCAGAGACTTCAGAGGTACAGAAGTCACCGGGATATGGTTTCAGTATCTGACAGCAGCAGCGGTGGTGGTAGCAAAAGGTGATACAGACTAGCAGGTTGCTGAAAGGTAGCCATGAGGGTACATAGTTGGGTTTGCTTGTAGTTGAAGTTTGCTGGCATCCAGGAACACGGCCCTCTTGGAAAATGGGTGTAAAGCATTGCAGGGCTCTGTTGCTTTTCTGCTTTATTTCATCCAACACATTTTGTCTCAGATTGTTGGAAAGGATGAACCAGGGCTTACTTACAGCTGCTGACTTTCCATAAAATCCTTAATGTGGGGCAGTCTAAATCTACAAGGATTGATTTTAATTTCCTCTGAGAAGTTGCTCCTGGCAGAATCTGATAAAGCCATTTTCAGTCTAATCCTTCCCAGCCCTGCATTTGCTGAGCTATCATTCCTATCTTTGGGAATTCATTGGGTGATCACCACAGCTTGCATTCATTGTCTTAAATACCTCCCAAGTCGTTGTCTGCTGATGCATGGTGGGTCTGAAAAGTAGTCTGACAGCATTTTCTGCAACTTTTCACTTCTGGGGGAGAGTGTTCCCAGGTTCTTGCTTGGGATATGCCCTTCTGCCCTTTGTGGAGCTGCCCCTTCGATGCACAAAGTTTACGAGGAGCAGTCATTCCATTTCTTCTTGACTGCTCTGTGGTGCCTTTTTCTTGCCAAGATCTGTTCATTTGTGCCCAGGGCTCTTGAGTCCTCTTGGTGCTGAACTGACCCCGCTCCCAGAAATTCACCAGAAATTTTGTACAAAATTTTAAGAGATTTTGAACATATTCTGGTTTTCTTCCTGCTGCCAGCCCTATGCATCAAGTAGCAGCCTTTCTATTTTAGAGAGGTCTTAATGAACAAGATGTACCCTCATCTCCCAAACGATGAGATCAGGGAATGCAGAAAGGGTTATTTTAAAGCAATTTGCACACACTTGGTAAAACAGAATGATCATCTCCTAAACTCTGAAACAGAAAAGAAATTTTTTGTGAACACAAAAACACAAGCAGAGCAGAGCAAGTCATTGCAGATGTTTAGCATCGTGTTCTGACCTTTATGGAAACAGTTGATATGGAAATATTTCTGCTGTATTTATTTAAACCTTTTTCCTTGAATTTATTTAAACTAGGCAGTATATTTATTTGAAAATATCAGCAGCATGCCAGTCTCCAGTTCTTGGCATGTTAACAACACTAATCATGCAATAAACATAAAGCCCTTAAATCTGTGCTAAGTGCTTTGATCCTAATGCTCTCAGGAAAGTTCTTTTGTTACTGTTCTCCGTGTAAAGTGCCAGGTGCAACTCTGGTAGGTTTAGGAGATAATAAAGATAATAACAAGGACAAGGTTTGCTAGGGTTTTAGAGTGATGGCTATAGCTGATTTTTCAAAATACTGTTTCTCTATTATTTTATGCACCGCAAACTTTTTGGTGTTTTTTTTTTTACAGAAACATAACAATTTGTTGTTTTCACACCCTCCTCCATGCCTGGCTGTCCTCCCAGGTTCATCCAGGGGTGCTGTTTGCTGTTGTGCCTCAATCACAGGCTGTAAACAGCCTTTCAGGGCAGCGTTTTCCCACACTTAAGTGGAGGCAGAGGCAAGCTGACCACAGACATGCCCAAGTGCATGTGATCCTTGACTCTAGGAACCTGATTAGTGAAAAAATTCCGTACAGTATCTGACTACACCTTCAGGGCTGGCCCAGAGGTGCTTAAAACGGGTAGAGGCTTTTCTGTTGACTCAGAAAACCTTGGATAAGGTGAGGTTGTTATTCCAGAGAGCCACCATATGCCCCCAGTACTTGGAAGCATTTTCTATAGGGGGTGTGGAAAAAAAGTTCAAGAAAAAGAGGAATGTGAAGACAGTGATTTTGCCAAATGTTTTGAGGAAGGCAAGGTCAAAGCTTACCTCATTGTGGTACTGTTATTGGTAGGTACCATAAGCAGGCAGCATTTGCAGCCATGAAGAATCCTGTTAATGAAATGCAAAGTTTATCCAGGGTCCAAAATAAATGATGAGGCTGATGGTGGTAGTTGGGTGTAGCATTTCCCGGACTCACATGGTGTTGAGATGCAGCCCACTATTAAATTATGCTTTGCATGTGGCTCACATATGCTTAAAATCTATGTGCCAGATAAAAGTTGAATACCTGAGACGAATTAGATGGCAGTTATTAAGTAGACTCTTTGCAAAGGAATTTTCAGTCTCTGATATTTGGTTAAATTAGATTATTCAACCTTTCTTTTCTGTCAGTGCAAATGAGATCATAACTCAAATGTGCATGAAAGCAAACGGGTGGTTTAGATCTGAAAATGCACAGCTGCCTAAATTTGATTTATATTAAAGGCAGACATAGAAATTATTCATTCCAGCATCTTGGGAATTACATTTAAGTATTAAAAAAATTAAGCAAATTATGCCTCAACCTCTGAGTGCACCGAGGTTTGCACGCAGACTTGTTTGATCATGGGATCACGAGATAAATGTCAGAATCAGGCTCCACGCCAAAGTTAAGCATTTTGTAGGGGAGTCATAACTTTGGAAATAACTAGGACCAAATTGTGTGTGAGATCAAGTATTTATCAAGCAGCTTCAGGTCCCAAGAAAGGTGCTTGCATTGTTGTACAGTGTGGTTAGTCTTACTTTAGGATAAGTAGTGGGATCCAATGTATTTTTTAAATTAAGGATACTCTGGGCTGTATCAGCTCCAGATGTGGGACATGAGAGAATCCTGATCAATGCTGTAAATTTACTCTTTAACTTTGCCTGTCACAGTAAAGTGGCATAACCTGCATGAGCATGAAGACTGTTTACCAAGGAACACTTGAATTTTTGTTTAAGCATCAGTGTTGGTGTTTAGTCCAAAGACAGTAAGTGGATGAAAATGCTACAGGTTTAGAACTGGGTTTTGTAGGATGTGACATTTCTGTCTTGCTGCTGACTTGTGTTGCCTGGGGAAAGAAGTAGAGAGAATGAAAAAATTAACTTCTGATGAAAATTGAAGGCTTATAAAAATAAGGTAACATTAGCTTGATCTTTCTTCTGTTGAAGCTAAAGAAAATAAGTGAAGTTTATGGATTTGGCAAACTCATGGAAGTTTTATTTTATTGCAAGGGACAGCATTTCTTCTGTTTTTCAGTGCAAGTTTGGATGTTGCTTGTTGAGTTTTTTGGCCTATCTTGATCTGAGCTCAGGAAAACTCAGAGGCCACTATCCCTGCTCAGCCTCTCAGAGGAGCATCATTAATGGCTCTTAAAGCTGTTGATCAACAGGACCTCAGTGATCTTTTGTCAGTCCCTAATACTCTTGCAGCAGGAAAACAGCCTTTTTCAGAGCATCGTTTATACAAGCTTTTAAGCATTAATATCTGGGTTTTGGAGCTACATCCGTTTCTCTCCACATTGGTCTGAATTTTTCCATTTAGAAACTGCTCTCTCACTGATTTGTTGTGGGCTGAATGAGCTGTAAGTAGGGCTGTAATATAAAATATTCACAGGTGTCAATGTATATGCCAGTTTCTATTCTAGTGGCTCTTCCAGAGCTGCTATATATATAAATTTTTTAGGTTTCAAATGTATTTATAGGCTGGGAAGAGCTTAAGCTGTAATATATTTCTTGGGAAATATACTGATGGAGTGACTCCACAATGAAGGCTGAAGCCTCATTTCTGCGTGTTTTCTCCATTCTGAAAAGAAAGCAGGACATTTTATAAGGAGAGATGGTTAGAACAGTGTGTTTGCCCTCAAGGATTAAACCAGTATGCTTATAGTGTAGCATGTAATGAAGAAATGGAAGCTGAGTCTCTGGGTGCATCATGCTGAGTAAGAGGCTTGTTCTACATGAAACTGTCATATTAAATTCGTGTCGTGATTCCAAACCCCTTTGATTCGTAAATCTTTGGAGGAGACTAATCTGAAATCAAAGTGAAGTTGCTTGGGGTTTGCATGCCAGAAGTGGTCACATTTGAAAAAGTTCAGTGAACCTGCAGAGGGAGGTTGAAATTAGTTGCTTCACTACAAAGCTTGCAGCTAACATACCTGCTGGTTTGCTTTTTGCTTTGATTCTCCAGGCTCTGCCTTCTTGCCACCTTCTGAGTTGTTTTCAAAATGCATAAATCTTAAGGATGAACATGTCCTGGTTTCAGTCTGTTTAGTGAAGAAAAAAAGAAAAGTCAGACTACAGTGATAAAACAAACACGAGCTTTTGTACCAAGGACAAGGAAATGCTGCACTTTTCTGCCTTGTCCTTTGTGCAGTTATTTCCCTCTGTGAAGGTGCAGAGCACACTTTACCCTCCTGATTTACCAATATTTGACATCCCTTTGTACCAAGGTAAATGGAAATGGTTCCTTTCAAGTTCTTCTAAGTAGATACTGAGGGCTCCTGCCTTGATCCCTGTAAGATGACTCTGCTCCTTTGAAATAACTGGAGTAATGCCAGGAATCCAGGCTGTTATCCCTGCTGAATGTCAGCTGTATTCTCTATTTTGATACTGGCATTTTTGGGGGCTTTGACCAAGAATATCACACGATATTAAGTGCCTGCACTCCCCTCAAGCTTTGTGTAGCCTGCTGGGGACCTGGGGAGGTTCTTTTTTGTCCAGCTAAAAGAAAATGCCCTGGGCAGCCATGGCCCCTGTATGAGTGTGAAAGCTGATCTGTTATTACTTTATATTTACAGTGTTCTGTCTCCTGTGGAAGGGGCCAAAAGCACCGCAGTGTGTACTGTTTGTCAAAGGAAGGCAGGCATGTAGAAGAAGAGAATTGTAAACACCTTGCTAAGCCCAACGTGCAAAAGAAATGCAGAGGGGGCAGATGTCCGAAGTGGAAAGCAGGAGATTGGGGCCAGGTGAGACATGTTGTGTACCCTTTTGCACCTTTTGGTATTCTTCCTCCATCAAATTAGCTAGAGCCTGGTTTTCCCATCACTTCTGTCCTGGTGAATTATTCAGGGATGAAGGTTTTGGGCCAGATCCTGGTGTAAAACAGTGCAGCAGTGGAGCAGCACAGATTTGTACCAGCTGAAAGCTAGGCAGCTGGCTTTTAGTGTCTGTCTGAAAGGAAATCCCTTGTTGTATATTTTAGGGTTTTGCTAGAAACATCATCAGTATATAACATTAAAGAGAATCTACTATTTATTCATGTTTTTAATATAATTTAAATATCATATCTCAAGTAAAATCTTCCTTAGTTTTGAGAAATAAATTCGTTGCTTGATTTTCCCTTGTTAAAAAGTCAGACAGTGATGCATAGAGCAGAGGCTGCTGAAAGTGAAAAAGTATTTTGAGTTATTAAACTTCTTGCTTGCTGAAAGGATACCTTGAATCCTTTTTTCCTGAAAAATAATGTCTTTGTCATCACCTTGAGTCTGCTACATCACATTTTTAACTCTGAACCTTGCTTTTCCCTCTACCTCATTAGTGTGCTAATCAGAGGAATTATTGAAAATCCCAGACTAAATGAACTGTTAACTTGTAAAGCATCGTGTTCCCTGGCATTCTGTTTTCCCAGTTTAGGTACAAAACACCCATTCTTGGGGTATTCCAGTTCCCTGAAAGGCAAACCATTAACATTGCTACAGGCACACATGCAAATGTTAGGACTGGGACAGCATGCTGTTGATTAATGTCCACTAATAAGAAGGACAATAAACCCATTAATGATCTATGATTGTTTTCAGACCTGTATTAGGTTTTTTTTAATCCTTACCTTTGGATTCACAGGATAGGAGTATTTGCCATTATGTGGGTGAGGGGCTGAGTGCCCGTTCACCATGGAGGTTCAATTACCAAAGTCTGGGCTCTTTACCTGAGGATAGGAGCATCCAGCCTGTGAAATCCACAGCACTGCTCCCATACTGGAAATTAAGTCGATATTCTTACCTTTATTACCCTCAGGACTGAAATATCAGTTTTTTACAGGAGCCAGACTAAAATGAAATGCAAGGCCATTAGACAGCCTTGTGGTATCCAATTTGCACCTTATTTAAGTGACTACTCCTGAAAGCAGTTTTTACTAATAATTGTAAACATAATAATGTAATGGTCTGTCAATTGCATTAAAATACACTAATACTAATTGGTAAAAGTAAGTGGTTTAAAATTCTCAGCTTTCCACTGCATCATGGATATTAATTTTATGCAACTAGAGAAAGAAACCCGAGTTAATAGGAGTATGAGGTGATTTATTAGTCTACGGTAATCTCTCATGACCAGGCAATTAAGGAATTTTTGTATGGTAATGATAAGGCTAAGAACAGGCTTTTCCAGGAGTAGCTCCTCAGCCCAGGTTCCTGATGCAGGATGTGCTCAGCCAGCCAGCATCCTGCTTGGGGAGAAAGTAAAGGGGTAGAAGCACTTATGCTACAATGTCAAATGGGGCTTTTTAAAGCCCTGTCAAATGCTGTGGCATGGATCTCTGAGCCTCACTGGTGCTGGCAGCATTTTTTTTTTGCCTGTGACAGATGGAGAGTTGGGAGTGCTGGTTCTGGGTCCCTTGTAGTGGGTGTTCAGGGCTTTGCCAGAGATTTCATGCCTGGGAACCAAGCTGGATTTAGGTGCTAAACTTCTCATTAAGAGCATGAAACAGACATGAGTTTGGTGCTGTGTATACACAGTAGATCAGGGTATAAATTGGGCATGAAAACTCCATGTGGCTTTCCCTATCTCCAGTGCCACTGTTGCAAATAGGAACCATGATCAGCTTCCGTTTCGATATTATCCATAAAAACCCCTAACTTTCTGAAGGTCTAATTGTCTCAGAAAGTTAATCCCAAAGCTGAGCTGCAAAAGTCTTCATGAGAAATAAGGCAAGGTTTTCCCATAAAAGTGCATCCTTGTGTCACTATATATGCCAGAACCTGTTGCATATACCTTTAGGTAGGTGCTGGGGATTTTTGCCTTCTGGAAAAGGAATTACTGAGAAAAATACAGGAATGGTTAAAAATCAGTCTCACTGGCTGTGCTGGTGCTCCAATCCTAGGTTTTTTTCTCTTTGGATGTTTTGTATTCAGAACGTGGTTAGTTCTTTTCTAGATTGTTAAGAACCCACTTCCCTGGAGCAAAGCATTTTTGATATATCTCTAAAAAGGCTTTTTCTCCAAGTTTTAAGTGTGTTTATGTCTGCACTGAAATATCAGATTTAATGTGTTTGTTTCTCCTAAGTGGTGTCAATTATGGCCATTTACCTTTCATTTAACAAAAACACCAATATTTATTCTGCTGTCTGGTATTTGCATACTTCAGCTACAGGCTGAAATCCAGCCCTATATAAAAACACAGGCAGAGCATCAGGTAGAGTTTCTGGCACAGTCCAGGGACCAACCTCTCCCCAAACCCAGGTGTCACACACAGTGCAGCCCCCCATGAAAAAGCCACGGTGTCACTTGTGCTCTTTTATCCATACCTGGGCTTTTTATGTTGGTGATAAATGCAACTCAAAAGATATCTTAGAGCATGGTAGGCATCCTGGTGCATGTGTTTCTCCAAGTTTGTGTCTTTATTCCGTTTAAGAGTCCCCTATGGAATGTGTAGGACAAAGAGCACTGTTAATTCCAGGGAAGCAGCAGCATATGGGAAGCATTTGCATCACTAGTGACAGAAATCCCACTGCTGCTTTCAAAAGCTACACGAAAATACTCCCACCCTCCTATGAATATCTGAAGCCAGACAAATAGTCACAGTCAGCTTTTCTCTGGTTTTCTTGGCTTTATGGGACATTTGGACAGTAAAGCAAAGAGCATTATGGAGGAATACAGAAAAGGGAATTGCTTCCTTAATAGGCACCACTTAATTCTCTGCCTTAAGAAGGCTCATTTTAGTGGACCTTGCAATAACAGGCTGTGAACTTATTTTCTTAGTTCCTGATATATTAATAAGTAATATTAGTTGTTATAAATAACTAATATTCGTTGTTAATTCAGCTGTGGCTTTAATACATACCTTTATTTTTACGCACTTTCTTCTACAAATGCAAATTGTCTTTACTCCAAATCTGTATTGTATACTTTAAGGTCTAGCCAAGAGGAATGTGTTCCAGGGGAGTATTAAGCACTGCTAAACATGTTAGTGTGCAGTCACAACACTAAGAAATGTTGCGTGAAAGAAAAAATAAGCTGTTAATAATATTGCAGTATAGATAATAATTTAAAGATGTCTGAGAAACAAAAAAATTCAGGCATTTGTTGCTGTGCCTTGAAGTTGGGGGAAATGTGCCTACAGTGTAATGAAGGAAATGTGAAATGCAATTAATTTCAAAAAGACATTTGTTTTCAGAAACTAACTGTATTCTCTGCCTTGGTGCATGTGCATGTTTAGATGCATGCTGAAAGAAATCCCAGCTGTATCACACCTTTCCCTCTCTACAGCTACACACTTTCCTCTATACAATCCAAGTTTGCTTTTCATTAAAGGCCACTGTATTTTGAACTATTACTTTTTTGAACCAGTGCCTGAGAAGCAATACTCAGAGCAAATCTCAGAGCCTGGCCGCCTCTGGCGTGTCGGGGTGGTTTAGCAGACCCGCTATTTTGCAATAAAAACAGATTTTTCAATAAAAATCCTGTCCAGGAAGTCCTGACCCCACTGAAGCCACCGGCAAATATTCGCACTGGCTTCAGATTCCCGGTTTTCCCTTGCGCAATGAAAAGCCTCACTTGGAAGTTGGATAGAGCATCGCTACCGCTGCCGTGGAGCCCAGAGCAGAGCCCGAACCCCCTGAACTTACCGTGGTGGCTGTGACGGGGAGCTCCACTCACCTTCTGTCCCTTCCTGCAGTGCTCCGTGTCCTGCGGCCGGGGCGTCCAGCGCCGCTCCGTGCAGTGCCACGGCGGCGCCGCGAAGGCAGCCGAGGAGGCCGAGTGCGACCCGGCCAGCCGGCCGCCTCCACAGCGGGACTGTCACCTCCCCGCGTGCCCCACGCACCGCTGGGCAGCCGGAGAATGGCAGGCGGTAAGCAGGGACCCCCTTCCCGGCCCTGGGTCGCGGCTCTGTGCTCTCAGGCGTGGCGTGATGCTGGATGCCGAGGCCGGGGAGCGCTGCCGGAGGGTCGGGGTGTTGGGGTTGCAAGCTGGGGTTGCAAAAAAAAAAATAAAAAGAGGCGGAGGGAAGGTTGGTGCATGGTGGCTGAAAGGGGGAGAGGAGAAATGCCTCTCTAGGGTTAATTTATTGCTTCTGCCCTGTGTTTGGCTGGGACCTGTGCAAATACTGGGCAGGTCTTGGGTAGGGCGGATTTGGGTCTCTTCCAGGAGGCAGAGCCCTGCTGCGCTGCTCCAGCCTGAGCCCTGTGCCTGGAGGAGTTAGGGAGCAGTGGTAATTCCCTCTTTCCTGCCCCATTACCCCAGCTCCATCGACATCCCTATCCTTTCACTGAGCTCCTGGTCTTTGCTCTTTTATCAAACCATGAGCAGTGCTGAGATCAAGTCTTCTGTGGGAGATGATGCTTTTCTGTGTGACCAGGATCAGTTCCCATCAAAAACAGCTCCTGAGACTGAAACTGGGAATAAAGCTGCTACTCCAGTGGTTTGGGGAGTGACTCCAACTCTCCTGCAGTGTGGGCATGAGTGGCCTCAAGGCTGGTGGGTGGTAGGAGGACGAGGGGATTCTGAGCAGGAGGAGCATGCACTGCCAAGAGGGTGCTGTGTCAGCCCTCAAATGCACAGTAGTTTTTGGCAGAGGCATTTCAGACCAGACACCAAAATGATTCTTTTCATTCTGTCTTTTTCCGCTTCTAGCCCCTGCATGTGGTACCTCAGCCTGACGGGAACAGGACACACAAGTTTATCTTCATTTCCCCAATCTCAGCAGTGCTGGGAAGTTGGGTTTATAATCCTGTGTAACCCAGCCACGAGTGCAGGAGGCCAGAGGGGGCTGTGCCCTTTCCCAGCTGCTTCCCAGTACACAGGGAAGTGTGATGGGAAGCAGCAGGAGGCAAAGCCAGGCTGGTCACACAGTGGTACCAGATGGAAACATCCCAGCCAGAAAAGCTCAGGAACAGCTGAGGGGGCTCCAGCAGCTTCATTGCAGTTTTAGTTTTAGTTTTACAGAGCCCATTAACTCCTTCAGGGAATAAATTTAAAGGCAGCAAAGAGGTCACCACAGCATGTAGTGCCAGTCCTTACCTAGTGCTGTAATCAGCCCTGAAAAGAAACAGCTCCTGCCCCATCCTTTCGTAGAATCTTAGAATCATTAAGTTGGAAAAGACCTCCAAACTCATCAAGTCCAACTTTCTACCAAGTTTTGCCCTCTCTCCCTTATTTTTGCAACTTCTCAAAGCAGTTTGGAGAGGTGCCTACCCCCACCCTTCTGAGCCCTTGATGGGATTCAAATCCTAATGTTTTCTGAAGTTTTCCAGGACTCCCCATTGCCCTGGGCAAATTTTAAACATATTGTGGAGATTTGTTTTTTTCCCCAAGGGAGCTTTACTAAGATGATGGATTGGAGGTTTCCTCACCTTCACAAGTACTCATAAGTAACCATGAACAGGAAAATGCAGGAGCTGCCCAATGTGAGCTTGCCCCTTTGGCTGATTCCAAGCATTTCTTCCAAGCACTTCTTATTTTGTTCTGATGTACACAGTGAAAAAAAGAATAGCACCTCCCCCCCAGCCACAGGCAGTGTCCATGAGGAGGCACAGATTGCATTGGTATTCTCTGAGCAGGGAGCAGCAATGAACCCTAATTGACATGGAAGTCAGGATATAAATAACATCTCAGTGCTGTCTTGTTCTTGATTTCTTATCTTTAAAGGGAATCTCTCAAGAGGTTTTTGGGGTTTTTTAATTGTTCCTTTTTGTTGTTGTTGTTTAGAAAAAAGTGTTGGTCTTCACAATGAGAAGGAATATGAAACTTACTGGAAACCATTTACTGCTCTGTTGGTGTATCACCATTAATCACCTGTTCTCAGTGCCCTCACCAGGGAGAAGAAAGTCAATAGAAAGAGCCTTGCTAATGTCAAAATAAAACTCAGGACTAGAGTCCCAAAGAAAAAGGAAAAATTGGGAGAAAGAAAGATTTTTTTCTTTTATATGCGCCTCTGTGGAAGGACAATGCATGGCTCTGGAAGCTCCTGAATCTTTGACATTTATCTTTTGGGGGCAAATTGTGCCATTCTTGCCTCATTTGAATTGCAGAGTTACCCAAGGCATGTTTCAAGTGTTCATGGCATGGGGGGTACATTTCATCTCTGTGTCAGATTGTTATTTAAAAAAAAGAAGAAAACAATCAATGCTTTTGCAAAGCAATGCCTTTGGGTTTATTTTAATTATTATTATTGCTCTTCTAAAGCAGTTTCAGAAGTGCTTGAAATGATCCTTAATTTGAACTGCCAGGAAAATAGTTCAGAATTTGGAAAATGAGGCAAAAGAGACAAATATTATCAAATGCCTGACCTGTTTTCAGATTTTGCTATCAATAGCTGTTACAGCCTGGCCCCACTGTTTTGTGTGAGATTTAAATCAGTCCTGAATGTGAGAATTCATGCAAAATTTGTCACTGCTTTAAAAGGAAAAATAGCCTTTCCATGCTAGCTGAACTGTCTGCTTTCTACATGAATAGTGTTTTATAACTTTGGAGTGGCTGATTGGAAACTCTGCAGTGTTTCTCTTTGACTTAGTTTATGATGGTCTCACTGTCTTTGAGCCTCATTTAATATTTCAGTGTGATTATTTTAATTGCCAGTTACCCTTAAAAATACAAATAACCAAAGTTTCAGCTCTTGATGATGACAAAATGCACAGAGCTGGCTCAGGTTTATTTGGCCACACAACTGTTATTTGCAGACAAACCCACATCAGGCTGGCCTGTGCTTGGGAGTGTCAGTCTTTCATCAGCAAGTAATGGTTTTAAACAAGGATGGACTTTTGATGTGGTAGCTCTTCACTGCCAATGTTAGAAGATGCCTTGATGGCATAGACATGGTTCACCCTCTTAAAGTGAAGCTTGAGCCAAGGTACTTTGAAATTTAGTCTGAAATATACATTAAGGAGATGAGACAAAATCAGGCTTGGTTCTTCCCGCTCCTTTCAAGGTGCCTCCTTTGGCTGTGAGGGACCATGGAACAATTCACCCTGTATTGCTGACCCCTGGCTGGGCTGGAAAATGCCAAAGCAGAGAGGAGGGAAGCTTTGAGCATCCTGTGACCCCACTCCCACTGAGCAGGAAGGTCGAGGTTCAGGCTGCCCCAAAAGGTGCCTGGAGAGCTGTCAGGGAAGCTGCCTGAAGATGGAGCTGTAGTGGTGCCACATTCACACACAATGACCCCCTTTCAGTCTGTACTTATGTAATAGGGAGACAATCAGAGATGGGCAAATATAGCTCACTTTGTTTGCTTTCTGGGGAAATCACACTCCAGCAAATTCCCCCAACCCCTGTAGGATTGCCATGTTTCAGCACAGACCTAGAAGGAGCTTCCACTCCAAGGACTCAAAGCAAGAGAGTAAATAAGGTTGAAAGCACACAAAGCCCTTGGGGTCTTCTGGCAGACTGCAGATTTTGCAATGTTGACTGTTGCCTAAGAGCTCCTAAGTTATTCCTTTGGAATAAATGCTGCTTTGTGGAGCTGCCTCTCCTTCCCCATCCCTTTCCACTTTGCCCCAGTTTTAAATATTTACACCCAACATGATGTTGTGCTCACTGCTGCTCTCCTGGTTTGCTGCTGCTGCCACAAACTGATCTGATTTTTCAATAATCTCAAAAAATTTACAACCCTGGTTCTGACAGCCAATTACAGTAACAGGGCCATGACAGTGCCTGCATTTTGCAATTAGCTGAACCCACTAATAGCTTCCTAATTGTTGGCCAGCCAGGAGAACAGGAGCTGCTTCAGGGAGGCTGGAAATGATATTTGGAGGGTAGGACTCTAACTAGATTAAACTGGCACAGTGTTCCAAGCCTAGGTGACTTCAAGCAGTGTTTCTGTACAGATAGGGATGGTCTGATTGGATGTTTTATCCTTTTCCTTAAGGGGAAGACATTTCCTACATGTTCTATAAAATGATTATTTTCATGCATTTTTCTCCTTGTTAATCCCGTTAGTTGAAAGTGTTAGAAGTCCATTACAGGCAATAACTAAAAGAAAATAGGGTTTTATCTAGACAGCTGCTCTTACACTGATTTATTTTGTTTTATGTGTTTTTCTAAGATGCTCTCCAAGGACAGCCTCACTCCCAGGAACACAGCCTCACAGTCAGGCTCGTTTTTCCGTGACAAGCAGAGAAAGAACTGAGTCCTTGAAATCTGCAGAAGGACCTGGGGAGCAGTTGTACTTGTCTGGCATGGGTTGCTCTTAATATCAGGCAGGGCAGTGTTTAAAAGAGAATAAACCTGCAGGGCTGCCTCCACTGCAGTGATTGTAGAGTTGTGTTGGAGGCTAGGCTGGGTGAAGCTCTAGCAGCCTGCTGTAGTGGAAAGTGTCCCTGCCCATGGCAGAGGGTTGGAATGAGATGATCTCTAAGGTCTTTTTCACCCAAACTAGTCTATGATGATTCTATGATTATGTGTGCCCCATGTCAAGGCAGAGAGCTGGGGAAGGAGCTCTCCCCACACCAGCCACAGCCAGAGGTGCAGCAGTGTGATTTTTGCCAGGGGGATGGTTGGGTTGTCATTCTCCAAACAGCTGTATTCACTAGGGGCTGAAATAATGGGGGTTGGCCCTTTCTTCTCCCCTTGCCCTGTCTCCTAGCCCAGCATGCCCAATCCTGCATTTTTTGATCCTACCACAGCTGGACCCCCACATCTGCCCCATCCCAATATTTGCTACTGTGGTTTCTCCTCTCTCCTGGGGATGTGGGTCAGTACCTCCAGAGGTACTAACATCTGCCCCATCCCAATATTTGCTACTGTGGTTTCTCCTCTCTCCTGGGGATGTGGATTAGTACCTCCAGAGGTCAGGAGCAGTTGGTCACAGGCAGCAGCATGTGGCACAGCAGGGTCCTGGTGGAAAATTTTCCCCCAGGTGATACCAGTGACAGCTCACAGGGGTTGCTGGGAGGAGGGCTGGCTCTGGATGTGGGTTCATTCCCTGGAGTCCCTCGGCGTTGCCTGAGCTGGTGTTTCTTGCACGCAGTGCACGAAGACGTGCGGGGAGGCGTCGCGGTTCCGCGAGGTGTTGTGTGTGGATGAGAAGGAGCAGCTGCAGAGCAGCGGCCGCTGCGAGGCCAGCGAGCGCCCGCCCGAGGTGGAGAGCTGCGGGCTGCCCCCCTGCGAGTACATCTGGATCACGGGAGAGTGGTCAGAGGTGAGATCCCTGCACCAACACTGCCCCTGCTTGAGGTATTGCAACCCCAGTCAACACTGGCAAGGCAGCGCTGTGGGTTTTAATTTTTATTTTTTGGTTTATTTCGGTGTGCAGTCTCCCTGTTGGGTAGAAAGGAGCGGTGCTGTGGGAGACAGCCAGGATATTAAAGACTAAAAGCAGCGTGCTCAGGGTCCTAGATAATATTATCTGGAGGCAATTTTCTTCCAAAGTACAGTGCATTCAGCAGGCACCCTCTTTGGTTTTCTGCTGATTTATTTCATTTATTTCATTAATTGGTTCTATTCCCATCCACTCCCTGGGGGCTCTGGGGCCCTGTGAGTTGTGTAAGGGTCCAGATGTGCATCATGGGAGAGAGGCAAGCCCGGAGGTGACCATGGGGGCACATCCTTCCTCAGTGCTGTCTTTGCAGGGGCAAGGACCCAGAGTGAGGGAAGGCAGGACATTCACCCTCACAGCTGGGAGGCAAGGAAAATAGATGAGTTTTCCTTGCAGCGGGCGCCGCATGCGGGAGGACTCAGGCTAATCTCAGCCTGTTTCCTTCTGCAGCCAGTGAAGGATTAGTTTCCAGTTGGAGAAACAGTAGAGGGAAATGACAAGGCAGCTGCTGACACAGCACTGATTAAAGAGAAAGAACAAGAAAAGGGAAAAAGAAAACACGGCAGGACTGAGGGGAAGGAGAGCCAAGCCACCTGAGATAGTGCAAGGAGGGAGAAACGTGGAGACATGAGAATATCTCAGAGCAGCCTGGTCTCCTGAGTGGATTCTTACGAGAAATACTGAGGTGCCTGTCAGGCTGGAGCTCTGGCTGCTCCTTGCCCAGGTGCCCTCTACCCACCCCCAATGCCTGTGAGACCACCTGGGAGCACTCAGGCCCATGAAGACAGAGAGGTGAAGAGAGCTTACAGAGCCAGAGTTTGACTCTCCCAGGTCCCATTCAGCCCTTTGATGAGGAAGGCAGAAGTGCTGTTTATCCTCTAATGGCAATGAAAAATTTCTCATTTTTCTAGTTGCTGACAAGTACCTGCAATTCAGGGTGAGCCTTGACCATTTTCTCTCTCTCTGCATCCCATGGAAAAAAAACCCCTACCAAACCAAAACAACTAATAGAGGCATTTTCTAATTCCCATGGATCTTCTGCTCCTTTTTTTGTGCTTGGGAAGAAAGAACATGTGGCCAGGAGCCAGCCTGGAGCAGGGAGTCCTGGAGCAGCTGTAGATCCAGCCCAGAGAGGAACTGGGTGCTCAAGGAGAGTGTCGGGCACCAGCCCACTTGTAGTAGCCACTTAAAATATTCATGACTGGCTTAAATAGATACCAAGGATCCCTTGAATCAGTTTCCTGTGTTAAAAGCTGTCAGGCCTGGTTTCCTCCCCTCTCATTTTGGGCAGCCTTCCTGAAGCAGGTGATGCTCACCAGTATTTGCTCTGCCCGCAGTGCTCCGTCACGTGCGGGAAGGGATACAGGCAGCGCCTCGTGTCCTGCAGCGAGATCTACACCGGGAAGGACCACTACGAGTACGGGTACCAGAACATGGTCAACTGTCCTGGCACACAGCCCCCCAACATCCAGCCCTGCTACCTCGGAGAGTGCCCCATCTCGGCCTCCTGGCGCGTCGGCAACTGGGGAAGCGTAAGTCGGGCAAACTTGTTTTGTGGCCAAAAAGACTGGAACAGCCTGGGGTTTTTTTAGGCACACACCGAAGGTTTGGCAGGGGAATGTTTTAGAGATGCTTAAATTAATGCATGGAATACTCTAGTGCAGCAGCAGGCCTGGTGTGTGTAGGGCTCCATACTTCAGACTGAACCCCTTCATATGCGGGAGTCCCAGCAGCTACTTTTAGCTACAAGTAGCTGCTAAAAATCCCGTGAAAATTGGGATGTAGCCAACATTTGTGGCCCTGTTGATGGCCATGCTGAATGTTTAGTCAAAGAGTGGGGTCATTGCAGAAAACAAGGGTTTGAAAGCCTTGTGCTAGAAGGATTGGTGGGTCACTGGCAACTGCAGTTGATCCCGCTTGGCCACATGTATGAGAAGGACTTGGGAGCCAGCATTAGGCTGAAACACTGGTCATTTGAGCCTTAAAACAATTTTTTTTCTTGTTTTGTCCTCCCCCTCCTTCTCACAAATGCTGGGACAGGTCAGGGGAAAGAACCTGGCCTTTCTGCTAAAGTTATTTGTGTTGAGCCTCTTCTGGGACCTGAACTACAAGATCAAATTTTAGTTAAGGTGATAACATTTCACTTCTTAGGGCTTCTGACATTCTTTGAAATGTGATGTTTCTCCCATAAACTTGATTTATTAACCCATCTCAGGCATTTGTAGGAATTTGTCAAACCTTTACAAGGCGATGAGTGTCAAGCCAAGTAAAACATAGTAGAAGTTGTCACGGTAACTGGCAAAGCCATTTGAAACCTAAGTTCCTCCTGCCCCATAGGAAGCTTCAGATCCTCCCTGTGAGTCAGCACAGAGGAGTTATAGCAAAGAGCTCAGCCTCAATTAATTTATATTTTCCCTCAGAATTTAAGTGCAAAATACCCAACTCATTAATCCAACTTCACGGCAATGAGCACTCATTTCAAAGAGCAAGACCTTTCTCCTCACTTTGGGCTGCTGAATGTCCCAGTGACCACCAAGTGCCATGACCCTTGTCAGCTGTGATTTTGAAAGGGATTTAATGTAAAATGTCATCACCTTTGATGGACAGAGAGAGTCCTACTCAGCGCTTCAGCTAAATTTTATAGAACTGGACTTAATAATGAGTAAATGCTCAAGCTGTGCATACCATGAGCCACTGAAGACCATCTTCTTCATGGTGTATTCCTTTAGAATAATAATTTCTAAATGGATGAACAACTTCATTTTCTTTATAGCCTAACCTGCTAGCTGTAGAAAAATCTGATTTTAATTTCTCAAGTACTCAAAAGAACAAGGTGTGGATGGAGGAGCAAGGTGCTCCAACCTCCCACAGCCCACACTCAGTAGCTGGATGCTCTGCTGCTTGGTACCACCAACAGCTTGTGCAATTTCAGCCTTAGGATTGCCCTTAATCTGGGTGGTTTGAGGATGACCCAGTGTTTGCACAGATGTAGCCATTTTCCCAGCCGGTGAGGGAAGGGAAGATTTGGGTGCTCCTTTTCTTTTTTTTTTCTTTTTTTTTTTTTTTTGGGTGTAATTTGCATGGAAAACAACAATCTTCCTAATGTGAAAAATAAGCAATTTCACTTGAGCACATGGTTCTCTTTAACCAACTGCCTCATCCAGCAAAGTGTGCAAACATTGAGCAAAGTATGGTAGTCTTGAAGTAATCAATGATAATAAGGAAGGGATTAATTACCGAAGGGACTACTCATTTGATTAAAATTAAGCCTGTGTTTGAACACTTCACAGGATTGGAGTCTTTGCTGCTGTCTCTTGATACAAGGGAAACCATCTGTCTCTGTTCTTTCTTCTGGAGCCCATAAACCCTTGAGATAAACCAGGAATCTCTGTCTTGTGTCCCGCAGTGCTCTGTCACCTGTGGAGTTGGGGTCATGCACCGCTCAGTGCAGTGTTTGACCAACGACGACCAGGTCAGCAGCTTGTGCCATGTGGACCTGAAACCTGAAGAGAGGAGAACATGTCACAATGTCCATGAGTGTAAGTCTGCAGATTTACACCTTCTTTTGCCTTTCTCATGGCTTCAGCATCTTTTCCCCTCAAACTCCTAGAGATCTGCAGTATTTCCAAGCATTGGGAGCCATCCAAGTAAGCAGTAAGACACTTCAGGGAAAGCTGTTAAAAATAAAAAAGATGTTTTGATGCTTTGGAAGCCTCAGAGTGTTCCAAAAGAAATTTTGATGTACAGTTGTTCAGTGACTACAAGTATTTCTGTTTTGTTGCAGGTGACTTACCAAGGAGTTGCAAAGATGTTAAAAATCTCAAAGGTGTCACTGAAGATGGTGAATATTTCCTGCAAGTCAAAGGAAAGACATTAAAGGTGCATTTCAACAACAGAATGATAGTTAATGGGTTTTCTAAAGGTTCAAGAGGACCCTGCCTGTGGTCTTCACTTCCACTATTGGATTTTCTGCCTTTGGTTGTCTCAGTGATGCCTTTGCACATGACACAGTTCTGGCTTCTCTCTCTCAGGTGTATTGCTCTGGGATGCAGACTGACAGCCCGAAGGAGTATGTGACCCTTGTAAACGGGGATGCAGAGAATTTTTCAGAGGTGTATGGATACAGGTAAGAAATCCTGTAATCATGAACCTCACAGTGTTTTTGTTTTCCATGGCAATATTTCCTGGTCATGAGTAGAAAGGGTTTTCTTTTGATCTAGATTGCATAACCCGACCGAGTGTCCGTATAACGGGAGCAGACGAGAAGACTGCCAGTGTAGGAAAGATTACACAGCAGCTGGGTTTTCCACCTTCAGCAAAGTAAGGCTGGACCTGAACACTATGCAAATAATAAGTGAGTAAAAACAGGGCCTTGCCAATAAAAAAAAATGTTTATTTTACACAAATATAGCTGTAACTACAAGCAAGCAGTAGTACTCTAGTGAGCAATATTCTTGAGAATTCCTGTTAAAAGTTGCTTTTAGACTTGGTCACCTGTTTGCTGCTTTGCACTGGGAGACTGCAATTTGAGTACATCAGAGGTGCTTGTGTTCTTTCTCTGTAAAACAGGAAAATACTAAGGCAATTCCTGTTATATCTGCTCTGCAGAATGAGTATTTGCATACTCCCAGCAGCCCAGTGCATTTTGTGAAGGATTTTATTTTATTTGATTTGGTCCCCTCTTTTCAGAATGGACCCAGACACAAAGCCTGAGCAGGGAGGAGCTGCCCCACTCCCCCACCCCCCTCCATTTTACTCAGAGAGGTGTCAGGAAATCCCAGTGCAGGGGTCTCCACTGGGGTGGGGATGCTATTCCCAATGGCCAGGGCAGAGAAGTCTCTCAACAGAGCCAGACCACAGGAAAATAACTTGTGTTGAGGGCTGGGGACATGGATTTGCAATGGAGAAAGAGAATATAGCTGTGCAATAAGAGTAACACAGTCTCTTTTGTCATTCCTGTGAGCTGGGAGCCCATCCCATCACCAGAGACCCTGTAGCATTCCATGGGGTTATGGTTTCAGTCCCTTGACTCCACTGCTATCAGTTTTCAGCAAGTGTTTTAAAAATACAACATATTGTTGGGAGTTCATTCAGTAAATAGCTAAGTGGTTTTTTAGCAAATCAAAATCCTTCCCTGTAAAACGACTCCTTATCTGATAAGTGAGTTTTATCACTTAATTTCCAAGACCTCCCAGTCTATCAATCTGTAAAAAGCAACTAATAATCTGTAAAAGCTTCTAGGTAAAGATCTCAAAGGAACCACCCTCTGGGAATTTGATACCAGCTCCCTTTGAATTTCAAAAGGAGCTGGGCACCTACCTCTGTCAGGCAGGAGCTATCTCACATCCCCATCTAAATGAGTCTCAGTTACTTCAGATCCCTCCAGAGCAAAATACTCCAATTCCCTTTGAAAACCCGACCCCTGGGCTGGGGCAGCCAGGAGAGCAGAGATGTTGTTTGCTTTTGTTTAAAAGAGAGATTTAGAAGGTGCTGTAGCCTTTTTGAAAGTGGGGAATTTTTTGATAGCGAAATAAACCCCAAGTTAAGGGTTTGAGTTTTGTTGTTATTTATACCTTGTTCCTAAATCACCAACAGATTTAAACAGAGTTGTAAATATTGAGTGTAAGTGTCCTGTTAAATTCAGTGCTTATGTGCTGGGAATCACATGTGGGATGAATCAGGATATTTAATATTTTAAAAAATATAGTAATCTTGATATCATAAAAATATAGAAGTCTTGACTTCCTACATTAATGTGGAAAGCCAGCTTTGGTGAATTTAAACATTAGCAAAGAGCACGTTTACATTTATTTTGTCTCTCTCCCTGCATCTTTCTTTCCATGTTATTCACCAACTCTTCTCCACAGCAACTGATTTACAGTTTGCACAGACACATGATGGACGACCTGTTCCTTATGCCACTGCTGGGGACTGCTACAGTGCTGCCAAATGCCCGCAGGTATTTGACAAGAGCATTTAACAGGAATTGGTGCCATTTGTTATGTTCAGGCCCTCTATTAATTACTGCTGACCGCAGCAGCCCAACTTCAGTGAGTGGCACATTCTTATCTCAGCGATCTGAAACGTTTCCCTTTGTGAAGAGGAAGAAAGTGATGGAGAAAGTTCCCTTTGTGAACGGGAAGAAAGTAATTTCCATTTTCCGTGTTATCAGGCTAGTGGCTGCCTAAGAGACATTCCCTAAAGCCCCAGTAAAGGAGAAAAGGAACAAGAAAGAGGCTTGGGGGGAGAACTAGTTGAAGACAGGGGGATCAGTCCACGACTGGACTTGGTGGAAATGCTGGGCAGAGAGAGCAGCAGGGGGTAGATGCTTCTTGAAAGTCTGTAGGAGACAACACTGTAGGGGTGGCTTGCTGCATGTTCCCAGCCTACTTTCTGTGGGCTGGGAAAAGTAAGTGATCTGTTTGGATAGTCCAAGGTATTGGGTGGGCATTACTGGCAAAGGGCATTAACAGGGAGTCACAGCAGCACATGGCAGAGGGCAAACCTCTCCATCTCCATCCCTCCCTGCCTTCAGAGCTGACACTTTCCTGCACAGCTCAGCAGCTTAGGGATTGACTCCTTACTTCAGGAATGCTCATAAATGTTAATATCCATCCACCTGACCCAGACAGTTTGCTCCTCACAGAAAATCAGCATTCCCAAGGCAGCAAGGAGCAAAGCTAACAGCCATCTGGTACTGCACGGCTGTGCTGGGCTGTGGGTCAGCCTGGGAATGTGTCCAAAGGATCCCTCCATGGGTCCAGAAATTGGCAGGCTGGAGTCTGCCATGGGGGTGAGGGGAGGGCTGGGGGACTGAGCGTTGGATGCTGGCATAGTCCTTAATTTTCCATCCATCTTTTTCATTTTGAGAAAGGGTGGAGTTAAGTGTTTTAAAGAAATGGAAGAGTTTTTATTTCACTAGTCTGGGGAAGAAAAAAAAAAAAAAAAAACCAACAGTGGAAAATAAGGAAAACAAGGACAAGTGTGCCCTCTCTAGTTGAGGAGGGAGTAGTGAGAGCAGCTGCAGCACATCCCTGAAATTCCTTCCCATCAGCTCCTGGAGCAGTCGGGCTCTGCAGTTTGCCATGGGAAAGCCAACAATGCCCTCAGCCGGCAGAGATGCAGCAGTGCAAAACCGGGGTAAAGCAGTGAAAACCTGGGGGGAAAAGGCAGTTCAAAAGCAATCTGAACCCCCTCCTCTGCAGCCACCAAGGAGAAGAAATTCCTAATGTGAGCCATGCTGTGATTTGTACAATGATCATGGTCAGAGAATGGAAAACAAGGAAAACCCTGCTGTCAGGATCCAGTTAGAAAAGTGACACTGTGGCATGCTGGGAGTCTGGAGCATGGCATTTTGGGATAACCAGGCTCTTGTTGTTTTTTAGGGTCGCTTCAGCATAGACCTGTACGGGACAGGCCTGTCCCTAGTGGGAACAGCCAAGTGGCTCTCACAGGGGAATTACGCGGTGTCAGAAATTCAGAAATCTCCAGTAAGTTGTAACTTTAATTATGGCTATACCTGCTCATCAGAAATTTCTAATTACCATATTGTCATTCATGGCAACATCTTCCAATAGAGACTAACAAAAAATGAACATCTGACATTAAAGTGCTGTATGTAATTGTAGTGTGGCGAGGCCCTTGCGGGTTTACCTCGATCAGTTATTGCAATTAATTAGTGAGCCTGATTAACTGTGAAGCTGAAAGTGCTGTGGGGCAGATATATCCTTAATCAGTTGCCTGAGATGTCCAGCATGGAGTGTGCATCACAAGGCAGGGCAGCAGGACAGGGTCAGGGCTGCAGAGCAGAGCTGGACCTGCAGGTAGGGTCTGCTGCCAGCCAAGTGCCCTGAGTAGGAGCTGTTCCCAACACATGGCTGATAAAGCATGGAGGATGTGGACCTTCCTGCTGGTCTGATCTGGGTTTATCTCCTTGGGAAAGCCTCCAGTCACTGGAGTGTTGTAGAGGCACCATCCCGTCACTGCCTGGGGCTCTGCTGGCTGGAGCCTCAGGGTAAGCCAGGCAGCCCTTCACCATCACTCACAGCCAAATTTGTACTTGTACTGCTTAATTTGCCTGCCTGTTAACACCTCCTGCAGTCACTGTGTGCCTTCACTCTGTTGCTTCTGTGTCATCTTCTGAAACGGTAGAAACCCAGGATTGGTTTTTTGGCTGTTATTTCATGTGAGTCATCCCAATTGCCCCTGTTAAAACTCTCCAGAGGAGGTCACCATTATTTAACAAACAGCAATTGGCAAAATATCCTTTCCTGTACTGCTTTCAGTCTCCCCCTGGCTCTGGGGAGCATGAGTCTCCTCTGTGCTGGTCTCTTAGAGGAGAATTAATGCTACAGATCTGACCACACTAGAGGTGGAAGAGGACAAGCCCTGTATGTCAGTTCCAGCAGGTTCTTTTCCATCCCCCCACTTCTAAAAGGAGAGAAGTCAACTTTGGGGTTGCAGAAAACATCATGGCTGGCAGAATTAAAACAACCTTTAAGGAACAGGGATGCTCAAAAATCCTCCATCACCTGCTGGCATCTGTCAAGTGCTGTTCCAAGGGCGTAATTGCCTGCAGGAGCAGAAGAAAGAATGGTGTAGTGAGAAGAGATGATAGCAGCCTGCTGCAGTCACAGATCAATAATGTCAAGGGCAGGGTGGAGCTCGTTTAAAAATAAGTGCTTTCTGCAAGCTTGTTGTGTGCTTAAGTCCAATTTTCTGGTAATTGAGGGTTGAATTCCCCTCAAGGACTGTCTGTCCATTCTAATGACCAAGAGGAGAAAGACTCAGCAGAGGTGAGATAAGGAAGGCCAGATGGAGGTATTAATCTCCTGACTCAAGCCCAGAGTTGCACCCTGCTTGCTGGGCTCACCTGGAGACCAAGTCAACCTCAGGACCACTCCATACTTACCTCTCCTGGCTGTGGGAAGGGGAGGAGGGTTGGCACCTCAGCAAGTGACATCACCTCACCCTATCACTTTCCCTCCTCTCTTGCCTCTGGAGCCACTCCAGGACTTGCCCTTCCAAGTGGATGTTTCCTGGCATTGCCTGCAAATACCCTTTCCATGCCCCTCCCATGCTCAGGCAGTGCTGAGCAGTTGTTACTGGCCCAGAGTGGTTTTGTTCTTGCATGAGCCAAGTTTTCCACTCCTTCCTGTTATTCACTGTGGGGCAAACTGGAGAAAGCAGATATCCGTAAGATACCCTCCAAATGGCCTTCTCCTTGGGCAGCTTTCAATTTAATAAATCAAAACTACCCTTTCCTATTTGTGTCCACCATCTGACCTGCTAGCACTAAAGAGAATTACATTTGTGTATATTTGAATACAGCAGTGATTTCATAGATTGATTTTGGCATCATTTGTTTTCTTATACACCCTGAGAACCGTGGCTTGAGTAACCCAGATCTGGCCCTTCTACAGCATGGAATTCCTGAGCTCTTACTGAGCTGTTATTTCTGATTTTTCCTGCAGGATGGTACCAAAGTAGTAGGAAGATGTGGTGGTTACTGTGGGAAGTGCACTCCATCATCTGGAACAGGCCTCGACATTCAGGTGTTATAGCAGTGGTGAGTTCTCAGCTGCTTCTGCATGAAGGAGAATGTCCCCCAAAATGCTCTGAAGGAGCAAATCAGGCCATGCTTGCAAAAAGACATGGAGTGCATTGGTGACAGCCACCCACCCCGCTCAGCATCCCCGTGGGATCCCCTGCTCCCCCAGTAACCCTTGTGGATACAGCACTGTCACCTGGAAACACCTCCCCACCTTACTGGCACCCACCTTTGCTCTGCTCTTGTGCCAGTTTCTCTAGTGGAGATGTTCCAGAGGCCAGGATGACTCTAAATGTGCACCTTTTCTGTGTTTTCCAGGTTCTCTGGGAGCAGCCAATGGAGATGAGATGGATGAAGGATAGTGATGCAATACCTCTGCCTTCCACTTTTATATCTGTGTATATGTGTATATAGATTGCATATTCCTAATGTACAGTATAATATTTATGTTTGGGATTATTTATTTTGATTTAATATTTTTGTACGTAAAATCATTATATTAAGGCTGCTTTTACTATTTTTATTTTTTATTGTTAAATCCTGCAGTCAAACCACTGCATTTTGCATACTCTACATTATATGTAGCATTATGACAAGTGATACTTAATTGTCACTGTATTCAGTTGTTTACTTTCAGTCAGTAATTTTCCTTCAGTTATGGGCTGCTTTGGCCCTCCACGGTGCTACACAATCTGCATAGGGGTATTTTTGGCATTTCAGTCTGTCTTTATGCAAGGAAATTAGACAAGATGTGCTTAAATTTTTATTTTTAGGGATTAGGCTGACAGCACTCAAGGAAAACATGACAATGAATACTGTGCTAGTTGCATTAGCAATCTTTATCTTTTAGGTATGTTTTGAATTTCACATGACCTCTGTGGCCAGTGCTGAAAGCACTGGTTTGGTGCTAACATGATATTTATTAATGCTCTGTAGTTTTAGTTAATCCGATGCCTTTATCATTGAAGAAGGGGATAAAGCAGAAAAATTGTCAGGCAATTCAAATCAATCAAGATCTACCCCAGGTTTAGGAAAATTCCTGCAGATGGATCTTCAGTTCAAGCCCCTTTTTTTTAGGGTTCTAAAGTGAACTCACTTTTTTTGAAAAAAACATATCTTTGTCTCCTAATTGCATGTGCCACTGTGCTTCCTGACTCCATCTGGAAGCGGGGTATTAACTCATCCCAGACAGGCTGATCAGGCCATATGTTTGCCTGGGCTGAGTTTTCAGAAGAGATGTAGTTTCTTACAGACTTCATTACAAAATCCTAGCATGAAGACAAAAGCATCCCTGTGGTGTTCCCTCCCCATGGGGCTGGTGAGGACTGTGGGGACAGCACGCCCAGGGATGGGGACAGCACGCCCAGCCAAGCCACCCCTTCTCTTGGCCAGAGTACTCCCTTGCAGGCACTTGCAGCATTTCCCCAGCTTCCTACTCACTCCCAGACCATCTGCAAAGGGAGGCTTCGCTGCCTCCTTTCAGCAAGATCACTCTGTACCTACAGATGATTCTGCCCCCCCTTCAAAAGCAAGCTGCTTTACGCCTACTCCTGTGTTGCTTCGGATCTTCCTGGTAAGGCATCTGTGCTCCTTGCCTCTCCTCATTCCCATGTACAGCCAGACATTTGCTGTTGGCTTTTTTTTAATCAAACTGAGGAGCCATGTCCCTTAGGTGTGGTGGCTCCTGCCTGTACATAGCCCTCTGCCTGTGGCACGCCGCGCTCTCACAGAGCTTCCTAGCACGCTGAACGGGGGTGATGCGACCAGGTTACTTTGTTTGTAGTCTATGACTGTGTCCCTTATCTCCTTCTCCACAACTTTACTTAGTGATAGGAAGGTGTTGCCCTCTCACCTTTTATGTTGAGGCAGCCAGGAGCACAAAGTACAAGGAAAGGAAGCTTTTCAGCACAAAATTACCAGCAGTTTGGAAAACCAAAGAGGCTTATCTGCTACTCCAGATAACTCTTTCCATTTTGGATGCAAGCAGTTACCAAACACAACCTTGGGATTTTGTGTGAGTCTTGCAGAGCTCTCCAAAGGATGTGTAATCAGTGTGTTACAAAACAGTTGGATCAATGGTGATAAATGATCCAATCCCTAGATTCATAACCTGTGTGTGCCAGGCTGTGTTCAGCCTTTGGAGTGAAACCTGTCAGCCTGACAATCAGGGATTGACACATTCCTGTCAGCATGGAGACACCTCACAGGTGAGCAGGGCTGTGGTACAGCCCAGCAGCTGGAGAACTGGTGAAGGAAAGAGGAAAAAGGGAAAGAGAAAGAGAAAAAAGGGAAAGGGGAAAGGAGCAATAATGGAATAGTGATTTTTCTAATGATAATTGCTTATGTATAAATTCTGTAGGGGAAAAGGGAAAATTGCACTATGAACTTCAGAAAGAAATTGTGGTGCTTTACCACTGTAAGTGAAGTGAAATGAAGTGAATGGCTATTTATAAAAGAAATACTATTTTGACCTGTACAAATTCATTTCTACCATATAGTTTCAAGGCAGCTATTAACAGAGCTAGCAAAACCTAAAAAAGTACAAAATAAACTATAAGGGAAAAAAATGACAGAGCACCGATCCTGACATTCCTTAATGGTCATCATTAAATAGAGCAGATTTTGAGGATCAGAGACAATAGACATTTCTTGTTCAGGAAAGAACTCTGGGTTTTGTATATCAATGCCATTATTTTTCTACAAACTGGGGTATTTTTTTGCAAGCACTTTCCTGTACAATGTTTCCTTTCTTTCTGCTTATACTCAAAAGGAAATGAGAATACCTGTATGACATGTCTGTATGGTCTTGCTGCATTTGCCATCATATTTCAATACCTGTGTCCTACAATAGAGGCAAAATACTTTGTACACAAGGGAATAATACATTTAATGGTAAACATTCTTTTCCGTGCTGGTGTTTATTTCCAAGGTTTGGCTTTGATTGTCCCATGCAAAAGGAATGAGGGATGGGAAGAATGTTGTTTATTTGGAGCCCTGCCCCAAACCTATGTTGGAGTCTGTGGACCAGGGACCGCCTTGGACAATGGCCATGACCACCCAGTCATGTCCTGATGGTTGGAGAGGCTAATGCTCCCAAATTTCTGCTCCAAGATGCATAATCTACACAAGCACATCTCAGAGATGTCCCATGCATTGTTCACACATGGCTGGTGACTGGCTGGTGCTGCCTTCAATGACCAGGGACATCCTTTGACATGGCATATAAGGGAGACAAGCAGTTCATTTTGCAAATGTTTTTGAAAGATGAACTGGGATAATGGCCCTGGTCCACACATCTTCTAGTGTTACAGAAAGAAATGTGCAAAAAAAAAAAAAAAAATCAACTTTCCTAAATTGGAAAAGACAGTATCAGACATACAAGAAAATTCAGGCAGGAGAAATTTGGTTTAAAAGGAAGCAAATGTAGGGACTGCCTCCCAGGATGACAAGTGTTGAAGTGCAACCAGTGTTACATCACCACTGCCCCAGATACTGCAGGTAAGAGTGAAGTTGCAATTTCTGTCTTCCCTTATATGTTCCTCACGGTTTGTCTCAGAAAATGCTGCAGATCTCTTAGTGCTGGCAGGTCCAGCCTTTTCCAGCTTCTATTTTTTCAAAGGAGAGAGGATTCCTCCCTCGTGCTGTCTGAAACACTGTCAGATGTAGAAAACAGAACATGCAGTGTTTCAAAAGCTCAGTTCTTATTTTAAATGACGAATCTCATAAAAATGTCTTTTCTATCATTTATCCTTAATAAATTAAAGACTTTAAATGTGAGCTGCTGTGGAATTAATACACAGACCCTGAATCATAACCTTCCAGCTGTGTATAATGAAAGGTCATTTTAACACTTCCATTGCTTAGGTTCTGTGTGCTTAGTGCTGAGGTTCTATGACAATTGCAGCACTCTTCTTCAGTCTCTTTGTGCAGCTTCAGAGATAGAGGTGATTGCTTGATCACCTTTGGCCTTCTGCCCCAATGAGGGGCATTTTTCTTCTACAGAAAAATCAAACACATTTTGTTGAAGGCTGTTGGAAAGGCATGTCTCAAGGGATTAGTCCTAAATCAGGACATTTGATTCCTTTCTTCTCTTTCCTCATGCCACACTTTGAAAATTGAAGAGTGCAGAGACGCCTGTTCTGTTGAGTCTTTCCAACACAACTCCTCAAACAGATGATTGAGGGCTGACTCAGAAGAAAGCATTCTGTCAGGGGAAGAGCACTGAGGTGAGACACCTCCCATTACGAGGCAAAGGCACAGGAATTCAACCCAACCCAGGCGTCATTAACAGCAGAAGTGGCTCAGACCATGCCTTAAGTTCTCCCGTCACTTGAACTCTCAAATTGAGAACTCTTTCAGCCAGGTTGTTGTAAGAGAAGTGTTTCAGTTCATCCAGCAGCCACAGCCCTTTGTAATGTTGGTCACGTTGTGGGAGGGGATGAGTCCCTCTGCAGAACAGATTCCTGGAGGCAGCTCCGGCTTGCATTGAGCAGGAGGAGGAAGCTGATGACCGAAAGTGGTGCCTGTCAGTCTCACTCCAACATTTTCCAAGTATTTTCGCCTGTGAAGTGATCCAGGCAACTGGAATTGTAGCTTCCCAGAAGCAGATTTAACTGACAAGTTTCTGACCTCTCTTTGCAAGAGCGAGATGGAGAATGCTAAGAAGTTATTTTCAGCCTTCACAGAAGAGTCTGAGTTTCCACTTCAAAATTGGCTTAATTTTCCAGCTATTTAATATTAGCAAATATAAGGCACAGATTTCAGAGGGGGGAAAAAAATGGTATTTTGACCTAACCCAAATGTCTTTTATAGTATATTTCCTGGGGAGGTTTCTTTTGTTTGTTTGTTCCAATTGAAAACAAAAAAAAAAAACCCAAAACAACCAGTGAAATTTTCCATAAAATTACTTCTGCCTCTCTCTAGTTATAAATATTATTTCTGAAGTGTTTGGAGTTGTGATCTGTTGACTGTAAGTACAAAAAAATCTGATGTAGGTACCGTTTTAAGCAAGGGGAGATAGAAATGCATTTGTCCTTTGTGACATTGATCCAGGTCCTTCAAGGCAGGATATGAAATGCAGAGACTGAGGCCATGCCCATCAATCCATTTCCACCAGGAAAACCTCAGTTCTGCTGGGAGCAGAATGGTTTCCACATTACATCTCCTCACAGGTTTTGGCACATGCCTGGCTCTAATGATCAGTCTGAGCCGCCAGCAACAAGATCAAGCTGCAGCTAATTAAACATGTGTTGGTAGTCAGTGTCTCCATTTCCGAAGAGACAGTATGAGGAGAAGAGCCAGAAGTCTGGAGTAATCTCTGAATACAAAACCCTTTGTATGTGGGGCAGAGGGTGCAGGGGGAGGCAGGGCTCTGATATTCTCTCTTAAAATCATTACTTGGCTCCATTCATATGCTTATAATTTCTTCATCCTTCTTTAGTCTGCGACTACATTTCAGATGAGCAATTAAATTAATCAGGTCTTTTCTGCATTGTCCTTTTCTAATCCATCCTCGCTGGCTTGCTGACCTTCCTCTTTGAAGCTATTCACAGCTCGCTGCCTGCCTTCCTCAGCCCCACACAGAAAGGAACATTGACTGTGAAATGCTTTCACTGCTCCTGGTAGCAGGGAAGTGGGAATGGCTCCCTGCAAACTCACTGGCAAGAACAGACACGTCCAGGTTAGTTGCTGTTACTGGCAAGTACAAGTAGCAGTAAATACAGGTGGTGCCCCCCCGGCAGGTGGGAGCGAGGCCGCCTGCAGCAGAGGATGCAAGCAGGTACCAGATGCTGCCAGAGGCTGGAGCTGTGGCCTCATGCATGGCTTGGACTTCCCAGATGAAGTTTCTCAGCTTGGTCCCAGGTGTGAGTAGCCTTTTGGAGCAGGATGCACATGTGTAGTGGGAGCATGCAGCTCTGCACTCCTCACTGAGGCTGATGCCTTGCCAGAGCTTAGAACAAGCAGGTACACACTGGTGGCAGCCTTTCCCTGCTTCAGAAAACGTAGCACGTTTTTCAAATTTCAAATCACGAGCTGCTGAAAGGAGATGTAGGGCAGCAGTGGCCATGGAGGTTTGTTTCCTGGCAGCACAGGAGCAGCACAGTGAGTCTGAGCCTTGTCTGTGGGAGCAGGAGGCAATGGCCTTTCTTCTTACCTGTGCTGGGGCTCAGCTGCTGAAACACTTTGTCTCTCCTTCACTGTTCTCCTCTCAGGGTATCCCTGAGCATGCCATGTCTCCTCAAGTCCACGTGTCTCAGGGGGACAGTCCACCCAGGTCAGTGGTACAGGTGATCTAAGGAAACCCCAGCAGATCACTCTGCTGACTCTCACCTGAGCTGCTGCTCCATTCAGGTAGAGCAAATGGAGAGGTGATACCCTTCAGATCCACTTTTTAGAGATATTTCTAAATTCTGCTGACTGAATTACTTGAAGTGGGGTGTCCTGAAGACATTTCAACAGCTCTTGTCAACACCGACAGCTTCATCCTGCTCTGTGTGGAAAAATGCAGTGGGTGTGCCTTGTGCTGGAGCAGAGCTCACCTGGAATAACCCTGAGAGCTGCCTGCCTGCCCCAGAGAGGCTGTTGCCCAAGATAACCTGAGTGTATCTTCCTCTTCAGCTTTCCTCCACATTGTGCAAGTGGTATGTGAAGCTTTCCAGGTATGACTGGCATTCAGATTTCACGGCTGGCATTTTCCCATCTGATCATTCCCAATGGCTTGGGGCTTTCAAGAACTCAAATGTATGGCAGCATTTAACTTGGGAGAACCAGAAGCTTTTGACAGCTGGTGTGTCCTGGGCTGTCTGCCTTGGCTAAAGAACTGGTGGCTCCAACAGGCAAAAATAGCACCAATATAAAACCTGATAACATTGGTGTCTACAAGAGAAACAATTTCTGGCCTCTCAGGGCCACAGACAATTTTCTAATTTTTCCCTTTGACCAGCTACCTAATTTCTCATGATCTGAACTACCACCAGCAGCCTGGTTTTGCCAGGCATTTTCTACCCTATTCATAAGCAGGCTTCAGTCCTGTAAAATGGTAAGTAAAACACTCTTTTCTTTTTCTCCCAATCAAAAGAGACAATAAAACAGCTTTAAAAACATGAGTCAAAAGACCTTTCCACCTGCAGGGTGGCAAATGAATGATTAATGTGAGGGACAGCGGGACATCTGTGACACTTCCAGTGCTGTGGCAAGGGAAGGGCAGGATGGCTTCACTCCTGCCAGCTCACCTCCTGCCGTGCCTGCCGACACCTGCCTCTCTGCCAGTTGCCCTAAATTGGTTTGTTTCCCCTTATCTTCATAAATGGTCCTGAAAAGTCAAAGTAGCATGGCAGAAGTGTGAATTTACAGCAAAAAGGAAATAATTCTGCTGCACCAAAGAGAGCTCCAGGGAGTGAGGGAGGATAGTAGAAAGTTACTTGTTGCTATAGCACTAGGATGTTGTGTGCAAATTGGCAGAGTCCCACCTGATTGCTTTGTTTAGTCTCAAACTGAGGGCCATCTCCCACCCCCTTTGTCAGAGGGGCTGGGGGAGCTGTGCTCAGGGGTTCCTGAGCTTGACAGCAGAGAAATACAGATCTGGGAAAAGCTGAAGCACTGGCATTTCACTTCGGAGAGCAACAGCCTGAAGGGTGAGGAGAGGGGTTGGAAAGGAGCAGGAAGGAGGAAAGGGGGCCTGTGAGACTCTGCATACTGGCATCAGAGGCCAGGTCCCTCCAGCACCTCAGCAAAGCCCAGCCTGCCCAGTCTGAGAGGGGCAGGTCCCTTTTTCAGAGGGTAAGTTTTATGTATCCACTTGGCTCTGCATTTCATAGCAGGTGCTCCTCTCCACAGAGTGGGACTGGGCTCCAAGTTTTTATTGGTGTGGACTCCAACTCCCAAATGCTATTTACAGGGAAATTGAAGACCGCCTTCAAAATTAACAATAGATGGCTATAAATCTTATTCAGTTACCTAGCAACTAACACAATAAAATGCTAAGGTTAAAAGGAGAAGGGTTATTTGGAGATACCTCGGGGAGCACATAATGGCCATTTGCATTCCTGGGTGGGAGGACACAAAAAAAATTCCTGGGATATTTACAAATGAGTATATTGATGAAAGAAAAAAGGTGCAATTACTCAGTACTGTTTTAATCAAAATACCTCAGAACAGAGAAATCTAACAAAAAAAAAAAGTAGTAGTCAAATGGCTGTGATAAAGAGCACTGAGAAAATGTATGATCTACAGAACTTGTAGAAGGGTTTGTTGAGTTGCTAAGCCTACTTTGTTGCCATTTGTGACATTTGAAGTGTGTGTACTGCAAAGTATCCGTGTAATAAACGTTCAGAGTGAATCTGACCATTACGTGCCTGATGGAATATGCCCCAGAAAATCCTACGCAGTGCAAAAAAAATTTAAAACCAAAGTAACACAGCATGATTCATCCCAGCCTGGGTTCCTGTTATGCACAGCACAGATTGAAATTCCATATCCCCACCTCAAACTGGGGTTTATGCACAGCCTTTTCTGCTTGCAGTAATTGCAAATCTTGGAGCTGGAATGAGTGGAAACACTGGGAACTCCTAAAAGACCCTCATGGGGGCACATTTACCCAGGAAGAAGGAGGCTTGGTGGAGGAACGATGCAGCAAATTAGATGTGTAGTCCCCATCACACTCCTTCAGCAGCTGTGGCACTTAGAGGTGTTTTTAAGCCCTCCTTTTGCTGTTTGAAAGGCTTCAGACAATAACTTCCTAATAACAGTCAGACATTTATTACCTTCAGGGTACTAGATGGAGACAGGATTCATGTTGAGCTGTAATTCACCTGCACAGGCTGCTGGCAGGAGGAACCACGAGGGGACTGACTCGGTTTGTAACAGCCAAATTCACCTTGACATCACAGAGGAGAGAAATGGATGGGTCCAGCATAAAGATGAGAGCTGCTTTCTGCCTTACTCCACCGCTTTCTGTTGGTGCTACCCCTGCCTCGGTGCTGATGGTCAGGGCTGGACTGTAAGAGGCACAGGGGTGTCAGAGCTGATGGAGGGATGCTGAGACCTTCCTGCATCTGAGTATTTTGGAGGTGATTTCCTGACATGAGGCACAGTTTGCAGGATAGAAAAGCCAGGGGCACTTTCCTGGAAAGACTAGCGAATTTTCCTGGCTTCACACACAAAACTGTTTTGTCTGCCAGCTAAGTCCCATCCAGAATTGCTGGACCAGAGCTGGAGGCAGACTTTCCATGATCTTTGGTGGCACAAGTTGTCCCCATATTTCCCATCCCCTGGTTGCAGCTACTGCTGTGGACCTGCAGCTCCTCTTCCCAGGTGGTAAGCACTGCCCACTGGACTGGGACACAATCACTGCTGCTATTGCACATGCTGGTGTCCCACATGGGATGGAGGTCACCAGGAGAACAGAGCCTAATGACAGCTCTGCCCTGCAGCCCAGGCTGCTCTTCTGCACAGATCTATCCCATGCCAGTCCCCATTCCACCTACCTTGTGACCAAAAGCTAACACAGGAGCTGTATTTTACCTTTTCCTGAGCTCTTTGATTTTCATCATAATTATTTCTGTAGTATCAGGAACAACAGGGAGCAGGAAGCAAAGAGCATCCCTGTCATTTCCCTCCTCTTGGACATCCACAACTTCAAAAGGGAAATGAGTCCAGCTCACTGTGCATGAATGGAGCAAACTGGGTTTTAAACTGGTTTAGTCATGAGAAGGGCTGGAAGGAGAGTCATCCCTAGGCAGGTTTGATTGAAACAGAAATGGGAGGGGAAGATCACGTATGGAACAATTTAAGTGACAGCAGAAACAATAATTTGTCAGCCAAACTGTCTAGCATGTATTATACATGTGTGTCTGTTTCTGAGCCTATTTGACAGCAGTATCTGACACCCCCCACCTCCAAGCTGAGTCTGCCTCCACTCAAGAGGAAGATCTCCGTGTCTATAAAAATAATAATGCAAAATCCCCTTTTGAAAGTAGCTCCCATGGTAGCACAGGTAGGGCTGGAGTTGTGTTGCTGTCCCCTGCCTACCCAGCCATGCCAGGATGGTGCATCATCCCCTCTGCACATGGTGAGAACAAGGGAGTGGGAGTTTATTTCCTGAGAGATCTTTACTCTTGGCAGCTTTTCTGGGGGAGGAAAGAGAAGAGGAGCATTCAGGCCAATGAGATAATGTATCCCCTCCCTTTCCCAAATGCATCCCAGAGATTATGTTCTGGCCTGGCTGTTTCCTTACAGAGAAGGAGCATCTGAGCATCCCTAAAAGTGGACGGGGTCCTCCTGAATAGCCCTTCATTTACCCTGGATGTCTCAGACCACTGAGAAATTGTTGTTCCCATGAGATATTTAGGTGACCAGGAGTCCCTAAGGACCTGACTTCACTGGGGTCTGTGCTACCTGGACATTTTTATGGCTCTTGATTTCCCCAGATGCCTCTGCAGGCACAGCAGAGCAGAAGCAGTGAGCACCCCTCATCCCTCTTATCTGCATCTTCTGCACTCCCAGGCTGAGCCCTTATCTTCCCTTTTCTGAACACGCTGACGCAAGCCTTGATGCTCAGAGCCTCCCCTGCCTTTTGCCTGTGTCACCCCCTGTGCCTGCAGTATCTGCTGGCATGAGCCTGAAGGACACAAGCATGCAGGACAAGCTTCATGGACAGCTTGGGAGGAGACCAGCCAGCCTTGTTTTAAGTAGCAATTTAGGACTTGCATCTTCATCAGAAGACTGGAGCTGTGATTCAGTACAGCCACACCTCCAAGGAATTTATCCTCCAACTTTGACTTACATTTGCTGTTTTAAACTCATAGCAGATGTCCTCGCCAGCCCTGTTATTGAGGGCGCACAGCATCTCTTGCAACAGCAGAGCAATTAAAGAGGATTTGCAGGTCACCTTTAAAGCATTTCCCACAGCACGTTGAATCTTGTTATAAGTCCTGTATCCAATACTGCTTTTATTTCAGCAGTTTTAATTGAGTTTTAAATATTCTGAACCTTATGCAAGACATCCAAAGTGCTGGAGATTTTCAGGCCCTTTCTTGCATGGCACCCACTCCTTGAAATCCCATTGTCCTTCTGCAGAGCTAACAGTAACTCAGCACCCTGATCATGTATTAGACACTGGATACAGGCTGTCGGTTGAGATTTTAATATGAGGTCAAATCCCAGTCTGCAACCAGTTGCCCACTGTGTGATGAAATGTATACTTGGAGAGATTGCCCCTTCCCTTGACAGTTTATAATATATTCATGCACCACTGTGTGAGTTGGAAACTGGGAGAGAAACCAAGAAGGAAAATGATGAGGAAATTTAGCAGAAGGGAGCAATAGAGGGAAGCTTGGAGGGTTTTGGAAAGGTAAAAATAGCAACCACAGAAAAACAGAGCAGGGAGCATTCAATATTTTCTCAGTGCCATGAAGAAAGCCTATGGAAAAGGAAATTTTCCCCATGATAAAATTATCCATGGGGAGGCTTTTGGGTTTTTTTCCTTAGGTTTCCCCCTAAAACCTTAGGGGGTTTTTTTGGGTTTTGGTTTTTTTGGTTTTTTGTTTTGTTTTTTGGGGCTTTTTTTAAAGGAAGCACAGTATTTATGGCAGGAAAGAGTGAAAATCTCCCCAAATTTTTTTGTCTGAGACTCTTCAAAAGGCCACCTCAGCTACACAGCTCCCAGCCTCATTTCAGCCTCCCAGGGAAGAAGATACAAGAGAAGAATTGACAAAAATGAGAACTGATTAAATGAAAAAAAGAAATTATCAAAGGGTTACCATTTTAACCAGCTGTGAGGCAGCAAGGCAAGGGAACAAAGAGGCAGAGAAGGAGGGGAAGGAGCTGACAGGATCTGCAAACAACCACAACCCTGGGTGAAGCTGTGAAATGCTAATGGCAAAGCCGCTCCAGCCCCACTGGGGAAGATTTTCCAAGGAGCCCTGTGCTCTGTGAAGCGTTTGCTGCTCCTCCTCTCCCCACGGTTCATTTTGTTCTGCCTTGAGCCAGATGTGCTGTTTGATTGCAAACCCCAGGGGCACAGGGTGGGCATTGCTTTCAGTGCACTGTACGTATGACAAGAGTGGGCTGATGCATGGGCATCCCTATGGCTCCCAGCCCCATGGATCCCAGGATCACGGCTCCAAACCCCATGAATCTCAGCTTCCAGCCCCATGGATCCCGGGATCACAGCTCCCAGCCCCACAGATCCCAGAATCCCAGCTCCGAGCCCCATGAATTCCAGGCTCCCAGCCCCACAGATCCCAGGCTCACAGCCCTGATGGCCCCACAGATCCCAGGATCCCAGCTCCCAGGCTCACAGCCCCATGAATCCCAGGATCATGGCTCCCAGGCTCACAGCCCCATGGATCCCAGGATCACAGCTCCCAGCCCTATGGATCCCAGGCTCACAGCCCTGCTGGCCCCATAAATCCCAGGATCACAGCTTCCAGCCCTACGGATCTCAGGATCACAGCCCTGCTAGCCCACAAGCAGCTCCGGGAGCACCGTGAGCTCCGCAGCTCTAACAGGTGCTGTGTGTCCCACTCCAGCATCTCAGGCAGCAAATATATTTCCTGTGAGCAGGTTTTTCCTGCACCCTGCTCGCGTTTGTGGGCTAAATCTGTCCTCCTTGAGGAGGGGATCAGACGCCCGGCAGGAGCCCGGGATGATCGCTCCCTGCCTGGGCCAGTAAAATCCCCTGCACGGCGCAGGTAACCTCAGCGTGCGCCGTGAAGAGCCCCAGCTCTGCCTTGGGGAGCTCAGCTTCTTTATGGCCCCGCAGCCGAGGAGCCTAACGAGGACACGGCGCTGCCCACCGCAGAGCCGGCCGAGCGCGGTGCTCCTGAGGGCGGCGGAGCGCGGCCAGGGCCAGGAAAGGCTCGGGGAGCCCGGCCAGGGCCGGGAAGGGCTCGGGGAGCGCCGCTAACCCTGAGGGGAGCGATGGCAGCGGGGCGGGGGAGCCGGCGCCTGCCGGGGCGGTGCCTGCCGGCTGAGGGGCGGGTGAGGGGCGGGAGCGCGGCCGAGGGGCGGCCGCCGGGGGGGAGGGCCGGGCCCGGACGGGGCGGCCGCTGCTGCCGCGCACTCGGGCTGGGCTGCGCCGGGCTCCGCGCCGGGAGCGCTGCCATGTTCGGCCGCGGCTCCCGCAAGCGGCTCTCCAGCCGCTCGGTGAGTGCTGGGCCGTCCCCTCGCCCCTCGTCCCCCGCTCCGCTCCGCTCCCACCTGTGGCTCTGTCCCGCCGCCCGCTCCGGCTGCGCCCCGGCGCCCAGCGGGTCCCCGCCGCCCCCATGTGCCGCTTGCTTGGGGTGCGTCCCCGCTCCAGCCCTTGCCCTGCCCTCTCCCAGCCGTGCGGGTGCCTTTCCCCCGGGCGTGCCCCTTTCCTATCCCCCGGGTGCCTGTTCCCGTCGCCCTCGTCCCGCAGCCGGCGCTGACTCTGCTGTTCCTTGCAGCTGACGGCGTCGGGGGAGCCGGAGCGGGGCCAGCCCTGCAACACCTGCGGGGACCAGTGCCCCGGCTTCGCCCTGCACAAGTGGAGGTAAGGCCCGGCCAGACCCCCTCTTTTCCCCCGGCCCATCACCCCGTCCCCCCGCGCTGGGTCCCATCGCGGCTCTCCCTTCGCGGGGCTTTGCGGTGCCCTCCAGTTCCGTGCGCATCCGGGTGGCTGTTTTGGGAGGGCTTGTGTTAGCCCGAAGCGCGTTGCCCACCCACGGTGGGGGTTTTGGGGACACGGGTGGGACACCCCCACACCCAGGTATGCCCGTGGCCGCCGCCGGTGCGGGGCGCAGCAGGATCCAGATGCGGGACTGGGGTAACTGGTTTGGCAATCGCCGCCTCGCAGCTTCCCCGGTGCGCTCAGGAGCTCGTCCTGCTGCTCCGGGTCATGCCGGGGGCTGAAGCCGCCCTCCCCTGTCAGGGACAACCTGGGTGGGGAGGGAAAAATGGGGCTGAAGGGGTTCTTGCGGTCTGCACCAAACCGCTGCCTGAAACTCCGGCAAAAATAGTATTTTTGGTTATTTGTGATGTGTCTCTTTACAAACCTGACAGTGCCGGTGCCTGCTAAGCACAGCAAGCCCTGGCCTTGTCCTGGGTCAGCCCCTTCTCCCCTCCCCATGTTCTGCTGCCTCGAAATGAGTTCCTGCTGATGGGCGATCTGGGACTTGGTGATGTTAAATCTGGGCTATGGGCCCTGGGAGCTCTACACAGTCTTAGTAGGCCAGGGAGCCCTTGGCGACCTTTTAACCTTATTTTTCAGGGTATACCCTTTTCTCCAGCATCTGCTGTGCTTGGCGTTCCTCCCAGCCTCTGCCCTACTTCTCAGAGCTGTGTCTCACCAGATTAAAGCTTGGATTCAGAGCAAGGATGGGAATTGGTATATTCCTGTTGAGTTGTATCTTAATGTTTAGCCTTGCAAATCATTTGTTCCCTTCGGTGTTTGCCCCAGGGTGTGGTGGGACGGGTTCCATAGGCTGAGGTCTGCCCTGAGGGATGCACAGCAGCAGGTGGGGCTCGCCGTGGTCCTCTGGCTGTCCCGGATTTCCTCATGTCCCTGCAGAGCCGCTTTGTAATACTTAAAAGTGCCAAGGAGAACTTTCAAATGCAGGATAAGAAGAAGAGCCATGGTCACCAACAGTATTTCTCCCCTGCCCCAAGGACTTGAGAGGTGCTGTGCTTCATGTTTCGTTATGTCAGAGAGTACAACTGTACAGTAGCTTTTGAATAATTAAGTGAATTTTGATAGGATCCCACCAGAGGCCAAATGGCCCAGCAGAAGGGGCACACAGCTGCCTGGGGAATGTCAGATGAGGGGGATGTTGCAGCTCTTTTCAGATTGTGCCCTCTGCATTGGCACACTGTTCCTCTAGACCAGATCCTGCCAAATCCCATGTGCAGGAGCCTCCAGCCTGCCACGACTACCCATAACCATCTCCTTTGCTGAGGACCCCCAGCCATGGGAGAGGATTTTTGCTGAAACTGTGGATTTTTCCAGCAGCTTTCTCTCAGGAAAGAAGTGGTTATATCCCCCAGGGCAGGAGAAGGATGAGGACCCTTTGGGTATGGGTGGGGTCTGCCCCCAGAGGCATTGGAGCCTTTGTGCTCCAGGGTTTGCATCCCACTGAGCAGGTTAGACCTTACACCAAGTTTCCTTACACCAGGACTCCATTAGCTGAGAGCCCTCCTGCAGACATTCCCATTTAATTGCCTTGATGTAAGAATAATTATGCAATTAAACCAAATAAAGTAGTCTATTTGCCAGAACACAATAGAGAGGAAATTGGTTCATTTTTCACTAGCCAGTGGTCTATTAAATGCCAGGAATAGGTAAGCAGACAAATTATTCCCAGTAGTTTGTAGGTTGAAATGCTGAGGAGCCTGTGCCCTCTGTGCAGGAGATGTTGCAGTCACTCATTGGTGGGGCTGCTCACCAGAATGAGAAGGAAAATGAAAAAAAACAAGGGTTTGCAAGGAGGTCCTCACATTAGGAGTATAAATCCAGATCAATTGACCAGTAGAGATTTGTAAGGCTTTTTATAATCCTTTGACAACAGAGTTTTGCTGATAAATGTAAATGGCGTGTTTTTGCTTCAAAGATGCAGAGTGGTGATAACGCTTTAGGGAGACAGAATTTATAAACTTGCAGACACTGAAGCCATTGCTGAGACAGGCATTGTCTATACCCAATTATGCTGGACTGTGTATTTTCAACTTTCTGTGATTTTAGGTGTGTTCTGTGCAGGCACTCCCTCAAGCAAGCAGATTGCTTTGTTAGAGGATGAAGATTCCTGTGTTCCTGTGTTGCCTTAACAGCCACTTTTCTCAGAGATGGCTCTGAGCATTCACTGAATTTATCATTCCTGGAAGCACAGGCATGCTTCCTGAGACAGGGAAGCCTCTTGAAAATAAATTATATTCTGCAGAACTGTTTTCAGAATAAGCCTGGTCTCTCTCCTGCAGGTGATGTGCAAAATGAAGATGAAAGGGGATTGTTAAATAATTAAATAACGTCCCTGGTTTTTAAAGTTGGTTTTTCAATCTTCATAATTATAATCCCACATTCAAGGTAGTGGGTGAACTATCCTATAGCAGTGTCAGTATATTTAATGCTAATGTGGTGGAAGTTAGGAATTGAAAACACCTCAGTTAAACTAGAGCACAACTACAGCCTACATCTTACTCCCTCAAAGCTCTCTTCTGTATGCCGCAGATCTCTGCCTCTCACTGTAAGGCAGAAATTCAATTTTTAGTTTTAAATCATTTAGCCCCCAAAGAGGAAAAAGTAAGTGGTTTTTCTGAGAAGGTTTGGGGGCAAAGTCCATGAAGACACAGCTATCAAACTATAACCAGTAAAACCCTGAATTTCTCATGGGCTGAGCAGAAAAACGACTCCTTCCTCTCATCTCATCACTTTCTGCTGTGGTGGGTTGTCAGCAAAGTGCCAAAGGACTTAGTTCATCTGTGAGGGCTGCAGTCTAGAAAATGGAAATGGCATGTAGGTAACCAAATCCTCATTAATAAAGGTGGCTTTGTGTGGAAAAAGGGAAATCAAATTCAATAAAAATTGAACTCCTTAGGAGCCCGGTTGCTGTTTTCTAATCAGATCTGCATTACATTAAACTGTATGCCATTCAGCTTGTTAACAAGCTTTGGCATTAAATAAAGCTGTCACTGGAGTTTGGTGAATGAATAGCCATTAGCAGTGTCTTTTGCATAATGTCTTGCAGAGAAAAGCCTTCCAGGGAGGTGGTCCAGGAGCAGGGAAGGGAATTTATAACCTAGTCCCGGTGCAATTAGTGTGAATATGCAAACCTTAAAGGTGACAAATGGTTCGCTTTTGCTGCTGTTAAGCTTACTGTGATGAACTAATTTCAGATTTACTCTGGGTGAAGTAAAATTACAGCCTTAGTGGCTCAGTAAAAATAGCGGATCCTTCGTGTTGGGAGATTGGCGTGTGTTTAGCCCACGGAACCATGGTTTGTTTGCTCCTAGAGAAAGCCAAAATACTCTTGCAGTTCAGCAGACCTTGCTGTTCCCTGCTCCCTTCTCCAAACCCACCAACTAAAAAGATAGAAGCAGGACACCCAGTTATCAGGATGGTGTTTGAGCTTTGGTGTGAGGAAGGGGGGATGTGCCACCTGGTTTGCAAAGCCTGCAGAGGCAGTGGCATACGGCTGGTTTCTGAGGGAAGGAATTTGGATGCTGTGACAGAGAAGACAATTTTAAAAATAGAGTCTGAAAACCTTTGGAGAAGTCTTTGTTGCCATAGTTATTCTTCTGGTTTGCAGAAGCATTTGAAAAGCAGTAATAAACATGACATGAAGACAAAGACTGGTTTGCCAGGGTTTTAGTTTCAGTGTGAGATTATGTCTTATATCTTTTCTTGGAGCATCTTTTTCCTTGCATACATCACACAATCTTCGTCCCTTGGAATCACATTTTGCCAGGGAAGAGATCTGTTTCTCTTCATGCATTGCTGTCACACGTTGCGCTCTTAATATCAGTGGTGTGTGTTTGCACAGCACACAGTGCCTGGCCCTTGCCTTTCAGGGCAAATTTATGTGACCTGATGTAGTATTCAGTAATGTTCCATATTAACAAATTTTGCTGCATACAGCTGTTTTGAGCATTTGTTTATTTATTTCCATAACTCAGCATCTTGCTATAATCTACTGCAGTCAGTCCTGCTGAAGTCTGATCTCATCTGGCCTTGTTGGATCAGGGAGTGTCTGCAAAGACAAACTTCTCATCTTCTCAGGAGAGAGCTGCCTGGAGATCCCAGGTGATCAGCCCGAAGGGTTGTGATTGACCACTGGATCACACAAACCTATGGACAAGGAAAAGAGATGTGTGTCACGAGACAGTGACCCAAAATGAGTGGTAGACCAGAAGCCCTGTGATGTTTGATGTTGTTGGGTGATGGTGCACAAGTCGCTTTGTAACTCCCCTCTCTGCCTTGTTGACTGTAGGCAGGGAGTTGCTCGTGGCAGTGGATGTTTGTTTTGTTTTGTTGGTGTGTTTGTTCAGTGCCCAGTGCTCTGGGGATTGCTGTGCATGAGCAGTGAGAAATTCTGTGTGTTAGAAATGAGTGAGAAATTCTGTGTGTTTGCAGCCTTTGTCTGCATTCGTAGGGATCTGATCCTGCCCATGGGAGGTACACCCCAGCAGGCTCCTGTATACATCCCTGGGTGCCTTTGAGTCTCCAGTTTGCTGCCTAGTTCCTCATCCAGAGAGCAGAAACAATAATATTTGTAACACAGCACATGAACGAATAACACCGAATTTGAAGCATTTGTTTCTACTTCCAAAAAAAAAAAAAAAAAAGTACAGATTATTGCTTCCATATGTTTTCAGCATTTCTCATAGGTTATGTCTCTTGCACACACACACTCCCAGCTTTTCCCTGGCATGAATAACAGGCTTTGTGCCTCTCTTCTTTAGGATTCACATATTCCACACTTCCTTGCATGTTTATTGGAAAGGATTTGGAGATGTGAGAATAGCAATGCCTTATCTTGAATAGTCTGATGTTCCTATCACTGCCATGGCGAATTGTGCTAGCTTGGAAGGTTTTAGAAAATTTATCATTTTGCAGTTAGGAACCTGCTGAAATGGACAAAATTCAGCCAGTGCAAGTCTAGCCCAGTGCAGATCCATCACAGCACTCCTGAGCTGACCCCAAGGGACTGCAGAGGGCTAAGGGCTGCAGTCCCTGGGGGGCCTGTGCCTGTCCCTAGGGGTGGACAGGAGTCACCTGCTTCCCAAAATCACCCTGGCAGAGGGGATACAAAAAAAAAAAAATCAACGGCTGGTTTTGTTTGGTGATTTTAAAGCCTTTCACAAAGCAGTTGGTATCATTAGCTTGTTTTTAATTTATTTTTTGTGTGCTTATTTGGTCACAGGTTCAGAAAGGAAAAGCCACTCCCTGCCAGGTTCTTCAGTGGCAGTCAGTGCCCTTCAGCCCCTGTGCCAGGGGTGGTTTGGTGTGGGTGGCTGTGTGCACTGGAGCTCAGCTCAGGGGGATGCTGCACTGTGCACTTGGCTTGGCATCAATGACTACAGCTGTCCTATTTTCTTACACCTGCGAGATTAAACACTTGTGTAAGTGTTTAGAAAATCAGGTCTTCTTTTTTGGGGGGGCTTTTCACCCCCATGGTAGTAGGGAGAGCAGGGGTAATGAGTGATGGCTCGTGCTGCTCCCACTGTTTCAACAGCAGCTCTACCAGGGGGCAGCTGGGCCATTGGGATGGAGGTTTGGGTGGATTGTGGTGTAGGTATCAGCTTTGCCCTGCCCTGGGACATTTCTTTTCCTAAATGTTGAGTGCACAGTTACACTTAAGGAACTCCCAACAATTTTTTCTTACTTGTGGGTTCCATTTCTTTGTGCCCTGCTGCTGAAACAGCACTTGAAACAGCACTTAAGACAGCCAAGACTGATAAGGTATCCTGTTTGTGTTGGCTGGGAGACGCAGTATCCACATTACCAGAGCATTACAGTGTCAGAGGCAGTGTTGTCCCTGGCAAAATGCCTAAAATAAATTCTTTAATTTTTTGTATGCGACGTACAAAAGAGCAGGTGAGGTATGTATTTGTTTCCGGGCAAGCCCAGGGAGTCTGTTTGAAGTCCTTTACAAGCCACTCAGGATTGTATTGCAAGAACTCAAAAGGAGTTTGGACACTTGTTGATTGAATTTCAGCTGAGCACAGAGCCCTGCTCTGCAGCTGCTCTAACTGGAGCTGCTCTGCCTGGCTCCATTGCCACTGAGCTGCTGGCAAAAGCCAGAAAAGCAGAATTTCTCCTAGGGAACAGGCAGTGTGGGTAGATTTTCTGTCTGTTTTGAAGTGGCCTTGTGCAATTCTATTTTTATGAATGGTGTGAAAAAACACTTATAAGCTGTTGAGGGATTTGGGCTGATTTTTATTCTGTATCTGGTGTGATTGTGAATTACACTGATGATGGATAGCTGTCTGCAGAGCTGACACACTGAATTCTGAGTTTGTGTGATATTTTACTTCTAAACAAATAATTTTAAAATTTGATCGGGTTTTTTTGCACTAATTTTTTATTCTTTTGGAAAACGACTACAACTGCTTCTTGGTCTGCAAAGAGTAGAAGTTGACCTGCCTGGTATGAGCCAGTGGGGTTTGCCATCCCAAAGGCAGAATTTGGCTGGTGAGTACTTTGCTGGTGTCTCAGCCACGGGATTGTGCTGCCGGACACTGGCAAAGCACAGTTCCCTCATGGAGCCTTTTGGGATGGGTTTGCCCAGGAGAGATCCACAAAAGCTGGAAGCGGGATGGATTGGCTTGCGCTTGCATCTCCTAGAAGCAGACAGCTGTTGGTGGTGGAGGCTGTGGTCATGGATTTGGGAGCTGTGAAGGCTGTGATTTAGTGGGACTTGGTGAATGATTTAACACCACAGTGCTGCTGGATGTGTAAGGTCCTGAGCTCCCTGTGCATCCACCCTAGCCCAGGTAAATGGGCTTAAAATCGCTTGTTGGAGCCTCTGCTGAGCTGGTGAGAGGGAGGAGGTGGGGGATGAAGAGTTGCACTGGTGCTGTGACATGCAGAGCTGAGCTGTCATCCCCGCTGTCGCCATCCTTATCCCTTCCCGAGCCGTCCTGCCGGCGCTGCTGCCCGCTCGCTGCCCCGGCGATGCGTCCCGCTGGAGCCCGGCGCTGCTGTGCTGCGTGTGGGCTGTCTTGGGCCGGCAGGAAAACTCCTACTGCTTCATTAGAGGGTTTGCAACAGGCCTTTGTCACCAGCTTGGTGTGGCGTGAAAGAAAAAGCTGCCAGGCACCTCTTTGGTGGGATAAAGGCTGGAACCCGGGATCCCCGCTGGAGGGGCCGGGCTCAGCTATTTGGCTGACGCCCACTGAGCGCTGCCCTCCTCTTTGTTGCTCTCGGCTGTGGAGAGTCTGTTCAGGGTGTTCAAGAGTTTTTCTTTGGTTTGTTCTTTCTGTTTGCCTTTAAGAAGTCAATCTGCAGTCTTTTAGACTTTTTCAAAGACATTCTCCCCCCCTCATCCCCCCCGCCCAGTAATCCATCCTTATTACACCAGTGAGTCACTCTTCAAATAATGAATTGCGTTTTCATTGTCTGGCTCGTAAGTCTATCACCGAGTTTAAGGATGGCCGATAGTATCAGCTGAGACCGTTGGCAGCTGGCTTTGCAATTTGTGGTGCTCATTTGGCTATTTGCTTTTTTCTCCAATGAATAATCTCCCAGCCGTGGTGGTGGAAAGCCGGACCCTTCCTGTGCTTGTAGCATCTCTGCGGTCACTATCTAATGTTGAAGGAATTTGTAACATTAGCAGAATTGTCTGATGTGAGGAAAACTAATTTCAGGGTAAACCTCATGAGCGTGGCTGTAAAGAACATTTTTCTCATACTTGCAGACCCCAGACATGTATCAGTGCAGTCCCAATGGCCAGAACCTTTCTCAGTTCCCCAGTTCTTGGGTCAGGAGGTGTACAGAAAACTCAGGGTGCTCCTCTCTGCTGCTGGAGAGGTTGTTTCTTCCCACGTGTGGCTCTGCTCTTCACAGGACCCTGATACCAGGGCTTATCACTTGGAGAGCTCAGTGTGACAATTACTATTCTCACTGTGGAGCGAGACACTTTGTACTCAGCCATTGCAGCAAATATTTCATCCCCTATCCATTGCCTTGTGTGGATGCTGCTGCTGTGGTGATAAAAAACATAATGGCTGCTCTTGCTGATAAGGGGAGTGTGTAAGTGTAATTATTGAAATCCCTATGCAGAGCTCTGTGGATGGATGGAGAGTCCCTCTCCCTCTGAGGGGTTTCTGTTGCTCTGGAGCCTGCAGCTCCTGGCAGCTGAAGTGGGAGCTGCTCGGACACAGCTGTGAGCAATTAGTAAAGGATGTCTTTTCCCCTCCCTCCACTTTCTTTCCTCCTCTTCTCCTTGAAACCAAGTCACAGGCTTCAGGGAGTCCAGAGGAGAGCTCAAGCAGTTGAGGTTTGAGATGCTCCTGGACCAGCTTGGAGGTGGCCGCTGCTCAGTGTGTTGACATTCCAGCAGCAAGGTGAAGGTCTAAGGATGCAACCCAACCTTGCAGGAAGCATACTGCAGCCAAGAGCCAGAGATTATTTAGATCAAGCCAACAAAAAAACATATTTCCATGGCAGCAGTAACCATAGGAAACCTCCTCAGCATGTCTTGGGTGGTTCCCGTTTCCCTGCCTTCATCTGTTTGCTTTGCAAGCGGAGCAGTGGTTGCAAGTGGCCCTGGTGTCACCAGGAGTGGCCCATGAGCCCTGCTGTCCCCAGGGGCTTGGCAGCCACACCAGGGGTTGTGTCACTGCTCCTCGATTTCTCTTTTGCTCTAGTTGGTAAAAAAATGCTTTGGGAGGCTTCTTTAGATGCCATGAAGTCTCAAAGCCACCTCTTTACCTGGTGTCAGCTCACAAATGTGCATTTGATCCTTAAATACTCAAGGCATAAAAGCGAATTGTCTCCCAGGGTCCAATTCTTCGTCTTTTCTATAGCGTCTTAGAAAGATACTTTTATATTCCCTCTGGCTCAGCTAGTGATGCTTGGCCTTCAACCAAGACAGGGAATCTAGGACAAGAATCCCTGAATGCTCTTAGAAGAGCAAGATGAGAAGTTATAAAAAACCACAGCATTTTGTTGGCGGAAAAAAAAAGCTGGTAAAAGATTGTGTTTAAAAAAATAATCTGGAATATTTTTGATCAGCTTCATGCGGACACATTTACAGGAGGGCGTAAGAGGAGGCTTGTTTTCCTGGGTAGTGCCTCCTCTTGGAAATCCAAGCTGTGAAGTGAATACAAATGCTGGAAATTGAGAGGTTTTGCAGTGAGTCACTGGAAGGGATGAGGAACCAGTTGTTCTGGTGTGATTGTGCTGATGACAACCAGCTCTTTGATCTGCCAGGGACAGAGTGGCTGTGTGGAAGCACCCTGGGGGCTTTGGCATCTCAAGCCAGCACCCAAGGGTGCTTGGACCGCCCTGTCCCCCTCCCACCTTCAAAGGGCAGTGTGGAGGTGTCCTCACGGAGCTCTGCAGAGCAGATGGGCCCTGCTTGCAGTGCCAAGGTATTGCACAGAGACAGGTTAAAAAAAGATGTCTCCTTCTGTGGGAGCGTGACACAGAGAGGGAGAAAATATGTCCTGGTGCCAGTAACTGGGATTTTGATGCTCGTGTAGCAGACAGTGCTGCTCTGACCTCTCCAGGCTGTTGGGTGCTTGTCATGGCAGGGTTTGCTCTGTGAAGAAAGAGCTCCTTTGGCTGCTCTTTGACCCGTCTGCCTTGGGTGGAGGTGGAACCCTGTGCAGAGATGCTGCTGGGCTCCGTGTCCCCTGTCTTGCCCTGACTCTTAGCAGATGATTTAATCCCGATTTTTCCAAAACCCCAACTCTATCAAAGTCAGACTTTTGCTTGAAATTACACATTTTAAGAAGTAGCAGCAGGATAGGGACAAGGCTGATTCCCTTTCTGTTCTTACCTGTCAAAACAGTGGGAGCACTCATCACATTGCTGTGGCTGGGCCCTATTACCTGCATTTGGTGCCATAAAGGCCACATGTCTAAAGTGCAGCCCCTTTAAATGTCAGATGTGAGAAGAACTGGGATGTGAGAAGACAATAAAAGTTAATATTCTGAAATCAGGTTTGTGCAGCATAGCTTGGATTTTTAATATCAAGTGCATAATTTATTACAAGGTGTAGCAGTTTGAAATACATATATTTGAATATGTTTTAATATTATCTTTCCTTCCAGTAGCAGGAACAATGCTGCTTTACAATAGAAAAATGATTTCACATTGCCACGTGACAGTTTCAGCCTTGTACCTCTAATAGATGTGTGATTTGCTGAAGTGTGAAGGCTATCTGATAAATGCCTGAATAATAAGGCTATATTGTTTGTTCTGATCTCCCTTTGTCATTCTCAAGTGTATAAATAAAACATTTTCACATTGGACCCTGTGCAGTTCCAGCCCAGACTTATTTACTTTCTGCTGAGGTAACTTGGAAGAGACATTAATCTTTTAGTCTGACAGGAGAAATCAGGTGGCACCATTATTGCGTGTTGCGCTCAAAATGATCAAATGCAATGTTAATAAATATTTTCCTAAGAAAAGTTGTAAGTATTTAAAGAATATTTTTAAACAAAGAAGCATTTGCCTCATATACAGCAGAGGGCACTCGGCATCGCTGCTGCACTACTCAGCTGCTGCTCCAGCTGCCCGAAGGGGAAAAAAATCCCTGTGCTTAAATTATAGTTTGCAGAAATGAAATACTCTGTGTATGTTTGCTTATACAGGGGTGTGAGTGTGTATATAAAAAGACACAGGGTGGCGTATATATAAAAATAATCCCAGCACATAATGTAAAACTTAAATATTCGTAGTGGTTGCTGAAGTTAGGTGAAGCACATGTTGTGTTGATTAATGCTCTGCCTGCTGTTATGCTGAGCTTCAGAGGGACTGAAGTGTGCTGAGAGGAGAAAATGAAGAGGCCCTGGCTAGTGAAGGGTTGCAATCTTCATCTTCTTGAAGGCACAGAGTCTGGTGATAGCCTGGGATGCTGGGAACTGCCCGAGCAAAGGAAAGATCTTGAAAGATGGATTATATTGGAGGGGGAAGAATTAAGAGTCCTTCTGTCTATAAAAGCAGCAGATCTGGGGCTGGGGGGTTCTGTGCTGGGGTTTGCAGTGCTGAGGTCTCGTTCCCAGCAGCACCAAAGCTTGTGGAGTTGCGAGGCTCTTGTGAAAGTCCCCGATATTGTTCTTCTCCTTACTGTAGAAGTTGTCTGTGTAAGGAGATCTAAAATACTGAGGTTTGTGCCTGGAGCAGGAAGCAGCCCTAGCCCCAAGGATGCTGTGGAAGGGCTGGATGCTGGCTGGAGTGCTGTTAGTTGGAAAATGAAGCACTTGCTTGCCAGGGGAGGGACCTCATCCTGGAGGTGCAGAGGTGTGTGCTTCATGGTCTAAAGATGATCACAGAGATTGGTGCCATCTCATCTTCTGTAATAAGATTTTTTTTTTTTCCCAACAAAAATGGGCTTTTTTCATTTTTTTCCCTTAAGGTAATTGCTCAGATACTGCCAAGGTACTGCCAGGGTATGTTTCTAGTTTAACTCTTAGTGCACCGTGTGTTTTTCTCCTAAGAATAAAGAACTTTAAAGCCAAGTCCTTGGTCAGCTTTTGGCTGCATTGTAATGCTGTTGAAGTATTCTGGGCAGTTGGATTTTGTGCCATGCTTTGGGTGACATGTTTCATGGTAAAATCATACAATGCCATGCTGAATTTTCAGATTTTAGTAATTAATTCAAGAGGAATTCAGATTTCCTCCTGTCTCCCCCAGTGAGCTGCTTGCGTTTGGCTTAATCTAAATCTCCCAAAGCAGGGCTCCTTGCAAGAGTCTGGAAGTGTCAACGCTGTTGTATAAAATATGGGCCTGAGAAGAGAGGGCATGTGGTTCAAGATAACCAGTTTATGCAAAATACACAGCTGGGTGGATTTTGCTATAGAGAATCTGTGGAGTATAATGATCAGAGAAATATGGAAATGCCGGAGGGGCTTTATAATAATGGGTGCTAATTATGATGAAATGGATTTGGGTGGTAGGGAGTAATCCAAGATTACAATAGTAAGGGTTTTTTAAAGTAGCTCCTGCTATTTGGGAGGACAGCAGAGCTCCTTGTTACATGGCTTACAACAACCTTTCTGTGGGATTGTCACAAGCAGCGTTCGCCCTTGGCTGGTTATTTCACAAGGGCTTGGTACAGCTCAGACATGACATATGTGAGTAATTTCAAGGATACAAGCTGGCCCACGTGCTGCAAAGCACCTTCTCACTAGGATAAAGATGCTCTTGTATCATTGTGCCTGGATAATTACTTTCCTGGAGGTGTCGCTGGAGCTGGGCTCTGGGAATGGGTGTTTTATCCCATTGTGGTGGTTCCTGGATTGGTTCCTGGTGATTTTGGGGCTGTGAGAGCAGTGTGGTGCTGCCACCACCAGTTAGATGCTCCTGCCTCTGGTGGTGGGCTGGGAAGTACTGGGAGAACACTGTACTTGGGAACGAGCTGTTGCAGCTCTGCGACTGAGACCAAAAGCAGGTTGTAACATGCCTCTGATGGTGGGCTGGGAAGTACTGGGAGAACACTGTTGGGAACGAGCTGTTGCAGCTCTGGGACTGAGACCAAAAGCAGGTTGTAACACCACAGCCTGGAGCACAGGATCCTGGTTCTGCCCTTCTGGCTGCAGGTTTTTGGGCAGGAGCACACATGTAGAGCCAGGCACGTATCTACTCGTGCTGCTTGGCTTTTCCTTTCTTGTAAGGATTTGCTGGTCTTTTTTCAGTGCACTGGACTTAGCACACAGAGTGCCTCTGGTACCTGTCTCCTTGGGAAACAGTGGTTGTGAAATGTTTTGTTGTTGTTAACAGGGATGTGGCAATGCAGAGCTTGAAAAGCTGCACTCATGAATTGTCCAGCCTTGTGCTGGAGACTGGCAAGCTTTATGACTCACCTTAGCCAGTGTCAATAGAAATGAAACTATTTAAATACACAATTAAAATATGTTGTTATGTTAGCATGTGGACCTCCATGCAAGCTTGCTTTCTAACTAGATCAATTAAAGGACCCCCATGGAAGAGATGTAGAAGGCTGGTTAAAAAAAAAATCCTAGTCTTAACTGCTTGTTTGCTGCCAAGTAGATTTTGGTCTGAAGTGAAAGGCATAAAGGCACCTGGGTTTGGGGGATTTATCTCCACTTTGGGACTCCAAAATCTTGTAGGCAGTTAGAATAAATGTATTGTTTGCTGCCAAGTAGATTTTGGTCTGAAGTGAAAGGCATAAAGGCCTTTTGGGGGGTTTGGGGGATTTATCTCCACCTTGGGACTCCAAAATCTCGTAGGCAGTGAGAATAAATGTGTTAAAAAGATGCTGCATGCTTAGTTTCAGGGGATGAAATCCAGCTGCCCTGTGTGCTGGCACACAGTGCCCGAGCCCTGGTAGCAGAGAGGGTTGTTAGCCATGGCTAGCACATCATTGTGGTTCAGCTCCACCATCTCCCTTGGCTTTTCCAGATGATCCAGGAGCTTGAGTAGTTCATAAAAGGAGTGAGTAGCCAAATGGACCAATAAAAGGAGTTTGTGGAAAGGCCCAATATATTTTATGAAGAAAGAAATGGATCCTCTAATGCGAGGGTTGTGTCTTGTAAAATTTTGCAGGGCTGCAAGTGCTGTTAAACACTGGCTCCCTGCTCCAGCCGCTCCTTGGAGCGCACGCAGCAACTGCTGAGACTTTCCTTTGACCTGAACTCTTCCAAGTTTGGAGTGAAATCCTGACCTCAGGGAAGTCATGTCATGAATTTCCCAGGGACCAAGAAAGTGGTCATCAGTGCGAGGCCTGTGATGACAGTCCTCGAATAAAATTTGTCTGGCCTTTGCGTGATTTTTTTAGGCAAAGTGAAACACAGCTTTACATCTTCTTAATGCTCTTGATGGCAACAACAGCAGCTGGAAGGCTAAAATTTTGGCCTGATCATGGTTATTGCTGGGAAATGCCTTTGTGTGATCCAGGAAAAGTGAAGCTGTTTGGAAGTGAGTTTGCAGAGTGGGATGCTCTGTGTATGCATGGTGCTTCCAACAATGGTAACCCAAGGAGTGAAATTTCAGCCTAGCACAGGGGGCACACACAAGGGTGATCAGTGATTTAAATCCTACCTCCCCCAAGCTGTTTAAAGGGCTTGGAGCTGACTGTGGCACAGGGAGCTGGGGTGCCCTGCCAGCTCGGGTAGCACCAGAGAGCTCATCTCGCCATGCTACCCTGAGTGCTGTAGGATGGGGAGGCAGCAAGTGAGGGGCAGCATCACTGGATGTGTAATTGAAAGGATGGGCAAAACAGGAATCTTGCTACTGATTCATTGTTTTCTGTGACTGCACAGGAGTGTCTACAGCTTCAATCTTGATGCTAGCCGACCTGTGAGATTTTCAAATAAACCTTTTTTAGTGTTCTCCTTATGTAGTTTGAATTTATTCCAATGGACTGCAGTGATGTGGTGGTGTTCAAGCCAGGCTTTAGTTTCTTAAATGATAAAAATTTGATAACGTTTCTTCTGTCTTGACCCCAAAGAGCAAAGCTTCAGAGCTCAGCCAGTCTTCAAGATTCCCTGTCTTTTTGATCTGACAGCTTCTGACAATGGTTTCTGCTGCACCCAGACTTTAAAATCAGGCAAATTCCCAATTTCCATCCTGCAATTAAAATTTGGCTTCAAAACCAATGTCTTTGGTCCAAAATGCTGAGCAGAGACAAATTTTGGGTTGTGTCCCTCTGCAAAATGACCACGGAGATGATCCATGCAGGTGTGTGGCCTTTCACTGAGCCAGGGGTGGAGTGACCCCAACTGCAACCTAATTTTAAGGAAATGGCATTAGATTTCCCAGTCAGTGGAAGTCTTTGCAGTCAAGGGGGGGATTAAATTTGGAGATTCCCAGTTCTGGAGAACTGGCTTTGCTGAGATCTCCTCACTGGGAATGCTGAGCTCCCCTTCAACTTCATGGGAACACAGCGGTGTCTCCTCTTGTGGACAGAGATGCTCAAAAAAAGGGGCTGAATGAAGTTGCGATGCTTTTGGTTACCAGGCCCCTTCCTGTGAGCCTTCTCAAAGGCAAAGGTTGGGTTTTACTGCTGGAGCTCGCCTGCTGCTCTCACTTTCGGCCACCTCTTGAGGGGATCGATGGTTGGTTTTGGCAGGAGGTGTTTTATTTTGTGCTTGGAAACACAGTGATCTCAGCTGTGTGCAGGTCTGCGTGAGGCTGGGTATTAGAGCTGCTTTGATGTCTGCACTGATACATCTTAAGGCAGCTCAGGATGATTTTATGCAGTAGCCCTAAGGTGCTTGCACAGAAAAAGGTGCTTTAGAAATGTAAATTCTGTTTGAGGACAGATTTTTCTCTGCTGTTCTCTCTCAATTCAGGATGAGGCGGTAAAAATGTAACATTTAATTAAAGTTTGTAAAGGTTTGGAAATGAATTGCCATAAACATAAAAGATGTAATCAAATGTCTGCCTAATCCCCACCTTAAGGGCACATTAAATGCAGATAGAGTATAATATGTAAGAGACCAGGACTGAAAAGCAATGAGGATTTGGGAGCGGATCTTTTCTACCTGAAGCTTACAAATTATTTTACTTCAGGCTTAGGGATTTAGACATCTACGTACAATAGAAAGCCACGTAGCAGCCCAATTCTCAGTCAGCACAGCTGGCATCATTCTACTGAGTCATTTCAGCTACACATCCATAGGGCACAGCCCTGTGACGTGCGTTACGACGCGGTGTCCTGATGGAGTGTGGCATGGGAATCATTCCTCATTCATCACTGAGCAGGGGGCTGCTTCTCTGAAGTCAATAGGTAATTAGATAAAAGCACCTAGCAGGTTTTCATTGTTGGAATAGAACAGTATGAAGAAGGGGATGTGGCATTACACAGTGTCTGCTGGGGAGCTCTGTTTACTTGGCTGCAGAGGTGCCTTCTGCCATCCCCAGCTTCAGTCTGAAATAAAAAAAAAAAAAATTCAACCAGTTTTTATCCTGAAAAACTCAGCAGGAACCAAAGGCTGTTATCTCTCTGAGATATTTTTTTACCTGTGACATATTTTATTTCTCTCTAGAGAGGTAAAATCAGGACACATTGGAACTGTCTGCCTCCAATTGCCATTCCCCCCGTATCCGTGGGAGCCAGGTATCCCAAAGATCTGCTCTTTCCCATGGAATTGCTGGACCCTGAGGCTACCCTTTAGCAGTGCCCTATCAGCAGAACCATGCCGTGGTTTTGGTTTGCAGTTAGTGATATTTGGCATTGTTTGGTTTTGGGCAGAAGCCAGGCTGTGTTCTGTGGTCCAGCTGTGATTCCTGTTGTGATTTGTATGGAAATCAGGAGTATTTCTCTTGGCGGAGAAAGAGCATGGAGATGTCACCAAAACCCCAGCTAGACCCATGTCTTGTGGCACTTTGCTGGTGGCAGTAGAGCTTTGCATTCTTTGGGATCGAGGCTAGAGGATGTGGGATGGAAAGGGCTGCAGGGAGCTGGCTCTCATGGATTGTGGTGAAGGTGGTGATGACAACCCTTGGAGGAGCAGAGGTGGTGGTAGGGAATTGCTCTTGATGGTAGGTAGCAGCAAGGATTAACTCATCCTCTAAATGACCAGGAGGAAAAGAACCTGGGCTGAAGGGAAGGGGCCAAAATACTGGTGGCAGAGCTGAAAGTAGCCTGGTTAAAGGTAAAACAGTCCCATGTCTTATACTGCAGGGCCCCATGGAAACGGGGAGGGCTTTCTTTTTCTGTTGAATTGGGCTCTGTGCCAGGTGAAAGAAAACATTTTCCCAACACCAAATGGAAAAATGCAAGGCAGACATCTTAAATGAACTGTTAAAGGAATAGAGCCGTGAAAAGAATACGTTTGCTGTGCACTGGGGTTATGGATTTAACAGATTTTTTACTATATGCAACCTTTGCAGTTTGTAAAAAGTGAAATCTGCTGCAGAAACTCAAATTGTACTCAAGGCTGAAGGCAAACCTCAGGTTTCATCGCTGTTCCTGGCCTCAGCTTTGCTCAGGAGAAATGGACAGTGTATCTCTGTCCTCCTCAAATCTTGCTATGATTTTCCTTTCCCCTTTAGCCCTTTCCTTGCTCTTTCTACAGATCATTAGCAGTTTTGCTCGTGCTTTAAAATAACCCAGGCTAAAAAGTGTGATCTGCATTTCAGCGATTTTTGATTACACCCACGTTCTATATTTATTGCCGTTTAAATCATCTATGTTAGTTTGAGATGTGTTTCTTTTGAGCAAGGCAAAAAAACCATGACTCTGTTGCTAACTGTTGCTAAGGCAAAGAAGATATTTATTCATCAGGGCACTTCTTCAGTACTGCAAGGATGGTAGCCATGGAGGAGGAGTGGAAGGAAAAGAACGGTTTTGCATTTAAGCCCTCTCTGTTATTGTTGTTGGCCTCTTGCCATATCTTCTGATGGTCAGCAGATGTCTTTTTTCTCCCTTCCCAGCATTGTGCATCTTGGATTAGAGATGCAGTTTGGGTTATGGTGCAGGGCAGCTGGTCTGAGGAGCCTGGTGTGAAGCCCAGAGGGTCCCTGGGATGATCCGCAGGGCTTTGGAGAGTCCACGGTCCCACAGGCGTTACGAGGCTCCCCTGTTTTGTAGCTCTTTCCCCTCAGTCTCTCCAAAGACACTTTCTAGTTCCTGGCTTCAAAATGTCCTTTTAAAAAATCCCATCAAATCAAAGCCACCAAGAGCCAAAAATGATGCACATGGCTGTGTTCCCTCCCCGAGCTGCTGCTGGGGGATGTGCGGCAGTGCTGTTAGCTGGCTCTTGCCAAGGGAAGAGGTTTTCCTTTCAGCTGTCATAGCAACAAGAAAATATTGTTTTGATGGGGATCAAATTAAAAATTAAATTTGTCTTTTTCCTAGTAAGCAAATTGCTCACTCATGAAAAATATAAATCACTTTGATCAGGGTAGATGTCTTTTTAAGCACCTCTGTGGATTTCCAAAGTGAATTCTGCAAACGCCTCATGCCACATTAAGTCTCTGCTGGGTTTATGTAGAGTGTCCCATGAATCTGAGCTTTATTTAACATTAGACTTGGGTTGAAAAGCTCCTTGGTAAAACTTCCTTGGTGCTTATAACTGGCCAGAGCATGTGGGGGAGAAGTGGGGAAACAGGTCTGAAAAGTATCTGGAAGCAAAAGGAGTAACTTGTCAGATATAGCATTTCTGTGTTTTCAACTAAAAAACCAGAAGAGCAAACATTAATTTTGGTGGTTGCAAGATGCTCTGGTTCTTGGAATGCTGAGGTGAACACAACCTGAGAGTGGGGAGGAAGGAGTGAGTCAGGAAATTGGGAGTGTCTGGGACAGTGCTGGGCAGAAAGCTGTGTGACGGTGCCTTGCACATGTTCCCACACCCAAGATATTTCCAGTTTGGGGACTTCCAAACCATGGTGATTTCCAGGTATTAGGTATCCCTGGCTGTCTTTCTGTTCCATAAGGTATCTTCTTCCTTTGAGCCCACATGGACTTGTGGCATCCCCAGCATCACTCGCCATGGCTCGGTGCCCCTGCATGGGGGACCACCTTGCTGAGGTTGCTCTGAACCCAGGTAACTTCCTTCAGCAAGGTCACACCATCCAGGTGGGGAAGCAGAGGAGGGGGAGGGAAAGACCTTCCCAGGCTGCCTATAGGTCCTTGCCAGCACCAGAGCTGCCCTGATGGCCACGTTTCTTCTCAAAGCAGTACTCGGAAGCTCAAGCAAATTGTATCTCTTCCCCTATTGGCTTTTAATATAGCAGCAGTTGCAAATTTACTCAGCCTATCTTATTCTCTCATCAGTTTATCTGTAATAAAGATTCCTAATAGATAAGGAAGAAGCTTTGTGGTTGGATGTAAAGCAAAAAAAAAGGAAAAGAGTTTTCTTGGAAAGCATTTAAACATCACAGGCATTCTTCTGCAGAAGTGAACAACCCTCTGTCCAATGTTGTGCAAATAACTGGGTTTTGTTCAAAAGACATTCTGTTAGCTCAGATGCTTAGATGGTTTGTGGATGTAACCAGGTTTTTGGCTGCATGAATGACTCTGACCTGACATCTGCAGTGGAGTACAATATATTGAGGGATACAGAAATCCATGGTGCTTGATTGAAAATGATCTCCCAGACACTGGTGACAGAGAGAGGCCAGGAACTTCCAACACATTACATGGGGTGTACAAAGGCCAGCTGTCTGTGAGAGGGGCTGTCCCTCTGGCCATGTCCCTTCAGCTGCTCTCGAGACAGGCTCTGGCTCTGGGTTGCCAGAAGCAAGGGAAGAGGGAGAAACCATCCAGAAAATAACCATTTTATACAAGTGACTGGTGGGCTTTGGGACATCTGAGCTCTCCAGGTGCCCAGGCCTTGGTGCAAAAGTGCTGACTTTGTGTAATGACTGTGCTACGCTCTTGCACACTCAAATACACTCACACACATGGAGTTACACACACACCAACACACAGACACACTCACACACATTTTCCTCTTTTATATTTGTAAAAGCAGTACTAAATTACATATATAAATGGCAACATCTGTTACGGAAGCCTGGTCCAGGCAAATTACTGCTTTAGAAAGCCGGTGCAGATCCTCCTGTGATTCACTTTTGTGCTTGCCAGAGTCACATCATACCCACAGCGCTTTTTTCCAGCTATGATAGGTGTGTCTTTTTTATTTTACACCCACATCAAATTCCTAAAATAAGAGGAGTGTAAAAGGGAAAAGTAACTGGAGTTTATTTTCCTCTGGAGTCCATGGGGCTCTGGAAGTTATTATTAGAGGTGAAGTCATACAGAGGAGGCTGTAGCCCTTGGGGAGGGGTGTGGGTGATGCTGTTCTTGCAGAAAGAGGGGTGGTGGCAGCAGTGGAGTCCTGGGCCAAGGGGACACAGGCACCAGTGGGAAGGCTGGAGAAATCCCTGTCTACACCTTGTCCATGTCCATGATTTTGGCTGGATTGGAGATAATATTCTGCTGTGTGTCCCTCCTCCAGTGTGGTGGCACTGGCAGCAGAGCAGAGCTGCCCTGGGTGCTCCAAGCTCCACCACGTCTGCAGCACCATCCCGTCACTGGCATAAAGTGCCCACACCACTACGGTAGCTGGATAGAGCTATTCTTTATTTTTACTTCACATAAAAGAGTTGGATCCTTGTTACCTAGGAAACCAGCAGTCCTAATTATAAGGAGTTTGATTCTCTGGATGTAAAATGCTATATGATTCTCCTTTTTCTCTTTAAAAAACAGGAATTAAAAATGCATTTCATAAAATGATAACCCTGTACCTAATGTAAGGTTAGTCTTGAATGTTTTCTGTATGAGTGGTGCCCTAGAAATGGCAGAATGTAGAAAATGACAGTTCTGCTGTGTCTGTAGTGGTGAGCCAGGCTGTGATCAGCAATACCATCCTCTGCTGCCCACTGCTTGCGCTGAACCGTGGCTGCCTTCAGGCCAGCACTGAAAACAAATCAAAGTCATTGCATTCTCTATTATTTTCTTGAGGGAGGCGGGGTTTGGTTTGGTTTTATTTAATTTTGGGGGATTTTTTGTTTAGTTTTGTTTGTTTGGTTTGGGCTGTTTGGTTTTTTGGCTGTTGCATCATGTTCAGCACGAAGAGAGAAGATAAAGCCAGAGGGCAGAAGTGAAAATATCTCCTGCTGGGAACTCCAGATTGCAGCCAGGCAAAGAGCTCAGCACCGCTTGGTGCAGAAAGGATTAAAGTCTGTGCAGGGCTTATGAATAGCCCCATTGATCAACTGCTGGACTGGAAGCTAAGCAGTGGCTAAAGTGTTTTGCCAGATCTGCTGGAATTTGCATTTTTCAGACAGCAGTGAAGTAATATTATGGTTTACAGCAAAACAGGATGCGAGTCAATATGTAAATGCTGAATAAAGAATGCTGCGTGTGTGCAGAGTGGCCTTTGCAAGTGGTCTCAGAGTTCATCCTCCCCAACCCTCTGTCCTCTGAGGGTAATAGCTGAAAACTGCAAAAATTAGGGAGTGTTTTGTGCCTTGGCTTTCTGGCTTCCTTTACTTGAAGCATACAGCAAGGGGACCATCCCATGCCGGTCAGAGTATGGGCTGTATTTGGGTCAGGAAGGTTACCAGGAGGGTAGAGATTTGCACATGGAATTTATTATTTTATTCCATTTTTAGAATGTGCTTACTGAGGTTTAAGGCTAGAATTCGTCTTGTAACACAGATATTTAAATCCTGGCCTGGAACTGTAGCTAAGAGGAGAGCATTTAATACTTGCTAAATCCCTATTTCAAATAAACATATGAGAGAGCTGCTTTCTGGTTTATTGGTGAAGAAACAAAGCTGATATTTTAGAATGTATCCAGTTATATTCTGCAGAGTGGGCTTTCATATGAGGATGAATACATTTAGAGCCATGTCCCTTCATGCATGAGAAGCAGGGACTGATGAAGAGGTGTTTAGCTGTAACTTCATCCATGGTTTTGACAAGGACTTTTTCCAGTCCTGGGTGTGGTCACTGATGAGTTGGGAGCCTGTCTTCCAATAGGGAATGGCTGGCATGTTCTAGTTGTATTGCATCATGGAATGAGCAAGGCTCATTGTGTCAAATTTATGCTTGGGGTTGATGTTCTTAAGGGTCTTCTCCAACCTAAATGATTCTGTGATTGCCGTCCTTGGTTGGGTCTGCATCATATGGATGTGGGAATGGGTTGGTGGGTCACAGCAGCTCAGGGGCTTTGCTGGGGGAGCCTGGGCTGCCCTGTGGTCTCTTTCCATGAGCTGCACCCTCTGAGGCTCCAGCATCCCTCTGGCTGGGTGGCACATCCTGGTCTCTTGTCAGGGTGCCCCTCCATGAGAGAGAGTGACTGAACAGCTTGGAGAGGGAATGCTTTCTATACAGGGCAGCCCAAGGGTGGCTTGATGTGTCACTGCACTTCGCTCTTGGGATGATCAGCACCACCAGACACTCTTTTAAGGCCTGGGGGAATCATTTGGGAGTGGGGAGGCAAGCAGCATTCCCTGTTTGCAGATGTGGGATGGGTGCCTGCACCATACCTGTGTGCAGATGGGATGAGAGAACTGGAAATCCCAAAACCATTGGCTCATTCTGCCAATGGTTTTCAGTTAATGGGATCCTGATATCCATGATCATGTGGCAAATTGTGTACTTAAAGTTGCATACATAAATGGTTTATCAAAGGCAGCAGAACTGACTCCTGTACTCAGTATTAGATGTGTGTTTCAGTGCCTTGTTGAATTGTAGAAAAAGCAGCTGACCCCAGCCAGGACTTCAGCTGGGCTTTTTCTGGACTGAAATAATTTTTCAGCTTTTTAAATACATCAGGATTTTCATAAGACATCCATCTCTGGTTTTAAAAACCCATCACCATGGTATAGCCTATCAATGTCTGACAGCTGTGACCAGGTAAGAATTACCATGTCTTGAAGTGAATTTATGAAGCCACAAATTACCTTTTACCTATTGAAAATTAATGCAATGCTAGTGGTTTTGGACTAACACAAAGGAACCACAGTACTTTATTCATTTAACAGTCAACTTGTGACTGATATAATTTTTTAATGTCCCCAAATGTTTGGAATGTATAAATATATATTGCACATTAAAAAATTTATAAAAACTATTAGGCAAGAATAGCACATTAAAATGTATTTTACGTGTTTTTCTTAGGCTCAGTTGGCCATATGTTAAAATAAACTTCAGCAATGGCAACAATTCTTGTTTGAGATTACGTCTTAATAAAATAGTATGTGGGTGGTAAATACAAGCAGATACATTTCTGCACAGGAACTGGGATTCAGCTATTTTATATGATGCTTATCTAAACTATCCCCACTGAGTGGCTTCCACCTGCATCCTCTAGGTTAAGAAATGGTCCTCTTCCCACAGGAGCCAGCAGGACCTCTCCAGTGGTATTGGTAGAATGTGCTATTGCAAGGTGCCCATGGGGTGGATGGAGCAGGGCAGCCCTGGGCATGGTGCAGAGCTGCTTCTCTGAGAGCATCTTAGAGCTCCTGCATCTGCTGAAATCCTTGCTAGTTACAGTACTGGGACAGCAGGCAGGACCTGCAGCGCTTGCTGACTCAAAGGGGCTGTCACGTGCAGGGGCTGAATGCAGGCACTGGGAGCATCCCACCCTGTCCTCCAGTATGACGTGTAATGGTTGGAATGGGGAGGATGCCAGCCAGACAGGCTGGATAATAATTGCATTTTCACCTGACACTGTAGTAGTGAGGTGCCATGCAGCAGCAAATGAGCAGTTAAGTCTGCATTAAAGAAAGTGAACAGTGTCCTGGTGACACTGTCACCAGTCTAAGGGTCAGGATGGGGACTGGTACTACCTGGGGTTAGTTTGGAGACTGTGCCATCACCTTCTGTGGTTTCCCAGCCCCTCTGGCTCCCACCTCAATGCCAGATCCATCCCTGTGCTATTTATCTTCACTGCTGATCATTTACTTAACTTTGCATTTATTCAGGATTTAGCTCTGCAGCCTGTTTTAATTGGTGGGGCTGCAGTGTTGTTGTGCTAAACTCAAGACAGATGGTGCTTGATCAGGGACCACACACAGAGACCACAGAAATGGTGCTGGCCCGTCCAGCCGAGCAGGGTCCTGTGTGGGTGCTGGTGGGTGGGAGCCAGCCCCAAGTCAGGGATGCTTTGCTGAGCTGCCTTAAACACCATGTGGGGAGAGGCAAAGGGAAGGGGCCATGCTGGGTGCAAGGGATAGCATCACCTCCCCAGCTCACCCACCTCTGTTTGCCCCATGGAGTGGAGTTTTTTGGGGAAGAGCAGAGGAGAGTCTGCCAGGTCCAGCTACATCACCTCGATGGGGAGCCTGTCGTTTTTGCTGGAAGGAGGGCTGGCAGTGCAATGGCTGAAGTGCTGTTTTCCCCTTGCAGGCAGAGCACGGAGAGAGGGCAATGCCAGGCAGAGGCTTTCTAATGAGGTGATGTAACTGTGGCCAGACAGCATTAGCTCAGTGCCCCAGTTGCCATGGCATCTGGCACATGTTGGCACAAGGGCTGGGATAGCACTCTGCCCAAATGCTCAGACAGTTTGTCTCATTGCTTGGAGCCCAGGAAGGGCCACAGGGATGATTCTCTGACAGGAGATGCCAAAACTTGTGCTCTTCTGCAATACCTGCCCCAGGACCCCTCAGGGCATCACACACCAACCCAACCTGTGTGGCTGTAGTTGTGCTCAGGCAGTAGCTGTGCCAGTGTCTCTCTGCACACCCTGACAGCTCTTCCTGCTGTTTTTGAGCTGAGGGTGAGGAAGGTGTAATCCTGGCTTCAGCAAGGTGAGGCTCCTCACAGGGCTCTCTCAGAAGATGCTCATAGAAGTTAAAGGGAGGAACACTCCTAAGGGCTTACGAGGAGTGGTGAGTGAGCTGCAGGGGCTCAGCCTGGAGAAAAGGTGGCTCAGAGAGGCTCACTCTACGACTCCCTGAAAGGATGTAGAGAAGTGGGGGTCAGCCTCTTCTCCCAGGCAGCAATCAAGAGGAAATGGGCCTCAAGCTGCACCAGGAGAGGTTTAGATTGGATGTTAAGAAATAATTGTTCACTGAAAGGATTGTCAAGCATTGAACAGGATGCCCAGGGAAGTGGTTGAATCATCATCTCTGGAGGCATTTAAAAGCAGAGTAGAAGAGGCACTCAGGGACAGGGTTTAGTGGTGGGTTTGGCAGTGCTGGGTTAATGGTTGGACTTGATGATCTTGAAAGTCTTTTCTGACCTAAACAATTCTGCAATTCTATAAACTTGTTCTGCCCTCAAGATGATTACAGGCACCATGGGCACATGTTTGTATGGTGCCTGCTTGGCAGCTGGGCTTTTTTCCCAAGGTGTGTGGGTGCCCTTCCTCCTGCCCATGCACCAGCTGTTGGAGATGTAGTGCAAAGCATCCTGAAGAGATGGTCTTGCAGCTGAGAACACATGTTGATGACCTCAGACTGTGAGAGGCCATGATTCACCAGAGCCCTCTGATGAGATTAGAGATTTAACCACTTGAATTTCTTGAGACCTCTGAGGCAGGAAGAAGCCACTGGTGAACAGACTCGTCCTCTCTTGTCCAGTCCTGCAGGCAGGCAGTGAAGCTGGTGGGCAGTGGTTTTGTGAGCTGCCAAGAGAGCCAATAGAATGTGCTGACCATGTGAAAGTGCAGGGTGGTGCAAAGGCTTTCTCATTTCCCTTATGGAAATTGGTTTGCAAGTAGAAACAGTTCTACAATTAGAAGTTCATCTGTCTATGACTCGGTTGTATAAAACACCTTCACACCTTCCTTGGACTAAACGCAAGGTAACAAATGCTGGGATGCTGACAGCTGGATTAAGGGTGATTATCACAGGATTTCAGGAGAATTAACATGACAGTAAAATCAGAAGAAACCCTGGGAAACAGTAAGAAGTACAACAGGAGAAGACCCATCCTGTCAGCCTGCCAAGTGGCTGAGTGCTTGATGTGGTCAGTGTAAGTGGCTTGGGAAGGGGGAGCAGATCCAGGGCTGTGGACCTTGGACTCATGACTGGATGGGAAAGGCAGAATCAGATATCTGTCTTGGGGTAACTCACCCAGTATGAAATAAAATGCAGTCCTGAACTGTTGGTTGTGCTGCAGCCAGGGTGCTGTTATGTGCATTTTTATGAGGCATTTTATCTAGAAGTGCTTTTTCTCTCGAGGACTCTTTAAATTGATTTTCCACACCAACTTATTTTTATAATTGCATCATGTTTACTGATTCTGGCTCATGAACTTATAACATCTGAATGTTGTAACTGCGAGGCAGCCAGCCTTTCTGGGGGGCTGCCTTGAATAAATACAGTACAGAGGAACAGATAAAGTCAATTAATTAGCTTGCACCCAGCCTCAGTAACAAAGTGGCTCGCAGGGTGTTTATCCAGGGAGCTGCACCTTGCCCTCGGCTCTGCCCAGGGACAAGCAGAGGAGAGGTTACCTTATTTCAGTCAGCTGCAAGTCTGCTGGTGCAAGATGAAAAGCAGCAGAGTGGAGCCAGTGTTCAAAGCTGAAGTCTGAAATCTCTAAATAGAAAATTGAAGTAAACAGAATAAGAAAAAGAATCTTCATTGAAATTCTGATAAACAGCTGAAGTAATGCAGATGAAAAGTGAGAGATTTTGTTGTCATTAGTAAAGTGAACAAGGGCTAGACAGGATTTTAAATAATTTGACCTGTAGAATTTTTTTTTTTTTTTTTTGTACTTAACTCATTTGAGTTGCCTGGTTGGTCATTCAGGGAATACCATTTTACTGGAGAATATTGGTGTTCATCACATCAGCTGCGGTGCAAATCTCTTGCCATAATACTATAACTACCATTTCACTCAATTCCTGTGGCAGGATTCCCTCCAACTGTGGGGTAAAATGATGACAACAAAGCAAAAAGCTGTCCTGACCTTGCCACAGTGGCCCTCAGAAAAATGTGCCTTTTTAAAACCTCTTGGGACTTGCAGAAAATGGGTTTGCGTTTAGGGCTGGCTCATGGTGCATTAAGAGCCTTCCCTGGCATGGCGAGGTGCTCAGAGCTGCAGCATCTCCCTGGTAGCAAGCTGGGGTTCCCTCTGATTTACACCCCATCAAACCTTCCCACATTTCTCAGATTTTCTGCCAAAGTGTGGGTGCAAAGTTTCGCAGCCTTGGTTCAGGTGTTGCACTCTGTCTCTGTCATTAATAAACAGGATTTACATAAGTAAGAGGGTGGAATATTGCTCACAGCCCTCGTCTGGTGTAGAGTAGCTCTCCACTGATAAACTGTTTATGTCGAAGAGGAAAATAATGTTTAAATGAAATGGATAAGCAAATAGCTGGATTTGGCAAACAGATGTGAGAAGTGGAGTAGAAATCAAACTGTGTAACCAGGTAAAATATTGTCAGGATTCAGTGTCCTAGTTCCCCTCCTCCTCTGGTCCAGCATCCAGGCAGAGAAGAGGAGCAGGCACGTGGTGACCTACCCCACAGCAACCCAAGCAGCTTCGGGTGGGAATTTCAACCCATACTGAACATTTCTTTAAAATCACTGAGAAGCAGGAAATTTTTCAACAGCTTTGAGAACAACATGTTGATGGCAACAAAGCAAGTTTTTAATAATGAGGAGTGTTATACTCCCAGGATCTGTTGCTCTAAGACACAAGTTTGTACTGAGATGCTTTGCTAACATGATTTATTACTGGCCTTATTATTATATGGCCTTTCTAAATGATATTTTATTAATTCCAAGTGTTTGTTTGGTGCCTTTGAAATAGAAGAGAGCCAAATCTGACAGTTCCATAGTTTGACGTATTTATTGAGATCTCGGTACTCTGGTTATCTCTCTCTCCAGCTCCACAATGGGTTTCTTTACCCTGAATAGGAGTTTATGTACTGCACATGGAAATACTATAAAAATTAAAACAACTTTACCTTTGTTTTTCTTGCTGTCTGAGTTCCAGCCTCACAGTCCATCCCAGCCATCCACAGCTGGGAGAATCTGGGGGAGGGGGGGGCAAAAGCAAGGTGTGGCCATTCTCATTCAAATTATTTTCTAAAGTAGAAGGCCCCATTTTGCATCAGTAAAATATCTTATGCTTAAAAGATAAATCTTGGTACAAAAGAGGCACAAATTATGGGAGAGCTATCGTAAAGGCTCCTTGGAAAAATGTAAGCAAGATATGTGTGTGCTATAGATATACTGTATGTGTAGATACTATTCTTTTTATTCTGTTTTATTTAAAAAGATAGGTTTTTTTCACTCTCTCTTTACCAGTGGTGTGGTCCCATCTGGAAACCATTCTTTCAGACCTGCATCCCTATGCAACAGATCACTATTTTGTTGTTTAATATGAGCCCAGTTCCCCCGGGCATTTGGTATATCCAGGCACTGGATGTATTTCTTATCATCTATATTGCCTCATTAATGCTGCACAAACTGACCCTGTAGCTGTGGAGCTGCTTTTGTGTGCCTGGTGTCACCTTCTGCAGCCAAACGAAGGCACGTGCCAGGGAACCCAGGTCACAGATCTGGACATGCAGTGTAAAAACACAGATTTACAGGGCCGTTAACCACCGCAGCCTAATTAAAGTTGGAATCCCATTTTCTAACGCTCTGACCCAACAGATTGCTGGAGGTTTTTTGTTTTGCTGGGATTTTTCTTGGAAAAAAAAATCAAAATAAGCCTCAGATGAGAAGTCTGAAGGAAGGGTACTTCTGTGATGGCTGAAGGGTCACTGCGTGCTGGGCATGTAGATGTACCTTGGAGGCATCTGGATGGGGATCATGTGCTTAATTTGAGGTGCTAACCTGGGGCCCTTTTTTTGGCATCCATGCCAGTTATGCAGATTTAAATGAACCCCAAACAATTCTACTTAAGTTGGGAATGACTTTTTTTCCAGATGTAATAAAAGTGAGAACTTTTTCTGCTGATGGATAGGAGAGCATGGAAAGTGCCCAGTCCTCAATGTGTAAGTGAACCCCACTCCTCCAAAAAGGAGGAAAGAGAAGTCAAGTCCATATGGAAAGCCCTGTTGGAACCAGGATGAGGGCAGAGGTGTGCATAGGCTTGACCTTGCTGAAAATCCAGCAGGATTTGTTATCTCAGTGAAGAAGCTCTTGAGCCTCTCTCTGTGTTTGTCTGGAAGGAGTGATGTGCACCCAAAGAACCATAGAAACAACAAATAATAACGGCGGCACTAAATGGCTTGCTCTAATCAAAAGCAGACTGTTGTGGTTATATTTGAGCACTGTCATTATAAGAAACTCTGTAATGAGGGGTTTTTTTTCATTTTTCATTTGCATCGGATTCCCTGTATTAGCATTAACTTCCTTCTGTGGAGCCCAAGGTATTTACAAATCTGATGGTGCTGCTTCAGTCTTGTGGGAAGATTTTCAGTTCATATTTAAATCACCCAAGACAGTTGCACTAGGCAGATTGGAAGCATGAACTACGTGGATAATAGCACACATAAGCTTTGCAGTTGATGAGTGGTCTGTAGTCCTGTGCCTTTGGAGACCCAAAGTACTGATACATAACATATGTAATATATATAATATGTCTGTTGACTCATTGTGTTGTGGTTGTGATGCCAAATGCCCAGAGCATCTGGGAAGGTAAAGATCCTTCTGCTAACAGCAAGTGAGGCTTTGTTTTTCTCATTTGATTGAACCTCTCGTGTAGGAAACTTTGTATTTTGATAGTTGATAATTGGGTTTATTCATAAGATAGTTCTCTTATTAATTGAAATGTGAATTGCCAAAAGTACTGTGGTTAATCTTCTCTTTGTAGGGGGAGAAAACATATCTCAGACTTGTGTTGACATTCTGTAAGCAGATTCTGTTGTGGCATTAGTTTTGTTTGCAAACAAGAAGCATGTTTATAGTGAAAGGAGTCTGCCCCTAATTGCTTGGCATAAAAGAGTGGCTGAGGATTCACAGGGGCTTGTACATCCTCACCTCACAGTTACCACAGTGCCTCTGCTTCGTGAAGACTTCACCTCCATCTCTGACAGCTACCTGAAAGCAAACTGTCCACCAGCCTCAGCCCCTCACCTCACCAAGGGGTGAGCAGGGTTCACATCTGCTCCTGAGTCAGTTACACCACAGACAACCCCACCTTGCTGGTGCATTGCAGGGATTTGCAAGCCCTAGTACTGCAGAGGTGGTGGCTGAGGGTTAGGTCAGTCAGCATCTAAACTCTGCCCATGTCCTCTGAAAAAAGCTGTAAAAAATTTAAAAAGTGTAAAAAAACTCTGGGCAAGCTTGTCTGCCAAGGTGTTTCCCAGAGGGGTTTAGCTGAGGAGAAGGTAGTGGCCTGGAGAAATGCCTCCTTGTTTCTAGGGACAGGTAAGATATGGTGATCCAGATTGATTTGCTATGGGTTAAAGCCTAGAAGAACTAGGATTACTTTCTCATCTTTGGTAGAGATCACGGCACACAGAGGGCATGTGGTGTCCTCCAGTAAAGCACAACAGTGAATGTTTAAAGGAACATTACAAGTATTTTAAGGACTTCTTATGAGTGTATTTGTCCATTTCCTGATCCTAGTTATGTCTGATGGACCTTTAAAAGCAAGGAGACTCTATGAAACCATACATGAGCAGCATGGGGCTGCCTGACAGGAAAGGACAGAGCTGCTCTGAGGTTTCCAGAAACAAAATTGCAGAGCCAGTTCAAGATTCTTTGGGTCCAGCCAAAATTTTGCATCCCAGCCAGTTGAGCACTGTGATTTCCCTGAGAAGAGAACAGGGCCCCAGTCTGGAGTATGATGAGCAGGGACTTGAGGTATCTCTCAGGGGATGTTTCTCCAGCAAGCCCCCCTTGTGGGAGCAAGGTATGGGCATTGCATCCTTGTCATATTTTGGTGGTACATGAAAGCTCTTTTGTATTGTTTTTCTCCCCTCCCTGTTTTTTGCTTACCAGCCCCGCTTAATTTAATGGCACCATTTCCAGGGATCCGTGTTGGGGACCAGTCCTGATTAATATTTTCATTGATGATCTGGACAAGGGGATTAAGTCTACCATCAGTAAATTTGCAGATGCCACCAAGCTGGAAGCATGTGTCAGTCTGTTGGAGGGTAGGACAGCTCTGCAAAGGGACCTGGACAGGCTGGAAGGGGTAGTTTAGGTTAGATGTCAGCACTGAAAGAGTGATTGGGCAATGGAATTGTCCGTTCCACCTCCCTGCCCAGAGAGGTGGTGGAGTCACCATCCCTGGAGGTGTTTAAAAAAAGACTGGATGGTTGAGTTGACGAGGGCGTGTTAGGTTAGGTCATAGGTTGGGCTTGGTGATCTCAAAGGTCTTTTCCAACCTAGTTAATTTTGTGATTCTGTGATTCCACTTGATCATTTCCCAGAAAAAATTCTTAAAGTAAAATCTCTTCTTGTTTCTGCATTACTATTTGATCACTCAGTCTTGCAAGGTCATCCCTCATCGGGTCAGCACTCTGGACCAACATGTCTGTGCAATTTACCACATGCTTAAACTGGGAATAGAAAGTCTCCTTTTCAGGTCAAGATATTTCTTTAGTTTTCAAGTACCCAGAGAGTTTGCAGAGTTTTGGAATACTTGGATTTTGTGTCAGCTTTCATTCTCTTAGGCATCCAGATGTTAATTATGGATGAACCAAGCAGCCTTGCTGATGAGCCCATTCCCACACATAAATGCATATGAAGAATAAATGAAGAATAAATGAGTATCTTGGCTGGAGCAAGCACACGTTCCTGCTCTGCTTATATGACTCCATATACCTTTGAAATAGATTCAAATCCACGTGTCACCATGTCACCATATGTTCTCAATATAGTGAGCATGTGTGTCTTGGGAGATGGAAATAGTAGAATCAAAGTGTAATTCAGAGCCAGTTGTTGTCGGTCCAATTTCATTTATCATCATCATCGTCCTTATCAATTGTGATTCTGACTGTGGGCTGCTGTTGGGCAGATATTGGCTCTTTTGTGGATGGTGTGGTTGGTGTGTTTGGTCACAGTGCAGCTATTTTGGCAAAATAACATGAACTGTGAAATTCCTTTTTCGTAATACTGTTTTTCTGCTGTTCATGTGTATGGCGCCTTGGAAGTAGAATGTAACTTTGCACATGATATTTTACATTGTGGAGAAGTAGTCCAAGAGTATTTGGTATTAACAAGATGTTTTTTAATGGGAAACATCTCTGTAGACACAGACTCAAGTTTTCATAGCTGTCTCTTCAGTAACTACTAGTCGTGTGCTCATTTAAGCAGATGTGTCTCCACCCATTCCCTTCAGTTTGTGTTTATTAGGATGATTTGTTTGCTTGCGAAGCTTCGAGAATTTCAGTCAACCAATTTGCGATAGGAAATAAGAGAATAATAAACATTGCAGAAGTTGGTGCGTGATCTGTTTCAGGTACAGGGGTTGCTAACTCTTTTTTCAGACATGAGCACAGCCGAGGCTGTTGCACACAATATCCTGCTGCACTTGATTTCTTCCGCTGCCTCTTCCTGCGTGCACAGACGTAGCCAAGGTCCAAGACGCACACGATTACTCACACAATCAATTTCCCTACCCCTTGGGGCAGGTGGTTGGACTAAGGGACCTTGCATGAACCCTTCTTTTCTCATTATTAGTGGGTCGAAACATTGACTTTGTATCTTGCGCGCACATAGTTTTGCAGCTGGCTACCAGTTCGATACCATTCCCTGCTCTTTGAAAGATTTGCAAGGTGTTAACCATTCATCAGACATTTACTATTGAATTCTGTGGTTGTTCAAAGTTCCCAGCAGCTGTTGGCTTTGACTCTTCCAGATACACATTGCAGAAACCACTCTTTTCCACAGTAATCGTTATAGCAGGGAAAATCTTGGCTCCAGCTGCTTTCCAATGCTGTCACTGCCTGGTTTGTGCGTTGGCACACGTACATTTTGCCACCTGCTGATATCTCAAATACTGTTTTGCACAGGTGGACAGAGTCCTTTTAGAAATGACTCTAGCATTGTTGTATTCGTCACAAGACATGAAAATTCAGCCTTTTCCTATATTGTCCTTATACATCATAGTCTTCTGTTGGGTTTTTGAAAGCCAACTGTGCAGTGCACAGTTGGGCTATCAATAAACATGCCTGACACTTTCCTGCACTGGCTAGAGAATTGTATTGAATGTCTCTGTAGATTTCACGTGGCTTGATAAACATGCTTAGTCTATCATCCCTCCCTCTCTGTTTCCTGCAGTGATAATTGATTGTAGAAACCTTAATAAATAAATTCAGGCCAATCCATCAAATAATCAGTTTGAAAAACATCATGTCTTTCTCTCACTTGGCAAACAGATGCCAGATATTAGGGCTGCGAGTCACAAACCTGAGTGAATTTAATGGGGAGGTTCTCTTCATTCCCAGGGCCTTTGCCAGAGAGTTGTAAAATAAATTATCCTCATTAATTTTAATATTTCATGAAATCTCACAAAGTGATGGCATTCTGGGCAGATTAATACAAAAGCTATAAAATTCACATGTGCCATGTGTTATATGAGCACCAATTGGGATGCCTGGGCATCAATATCCTTTTAAATTTGGCTTCAGCAGTGATTCATGACATCGTCCCTGATGAGAACCTTGATATTGCGAGTGACATTATTTCAATGTGCATTTGCTCTGTGCAACTGGTTATTGGAGTGGATTTATGAAATCCCACCACACGTGGTGCTTGCTGGCTGTTTCAGCTGCCTTGCTCTGGTGTCATGGTGGTGACTTCACCATCAGTGAAGTCTCATTCTCTCTGGGTTAAATAGCTGGGCTCAGTTGGCCAGGTAGGTGTTTTGGTGCAGATCTGAGCTCTTTGACAGCTGCTTCCACACTAATGAGCCAGCTCAGGTTTCTGCATTAAATCCACCCTTAATGTTTTGTTTTCCTGCTTGCAGCCTCCCTAGGCTCCTCACATTTAGACAGCCCTGGCTAAAAGCAGGTTGGAGTGTATCCTCTCTTGGTCCTCCTGACTGTAGAGTTTATTTGGGAAGTGCTCTACTCAATCAGCATTATCAGGTGTTGTTTGTAAACTTACAATATAAAACACAACTATACTTTGGATATTCCTCCAGTGTCTGTGCAAATGTCTGTAAATGTGAGTGTAGGGGGTTTTATAATTATTATTTCTTTATTTCTTCCTTGGAAACCCTGGCAGCATCAAGGCTGGACTGTGCCAGCATAGTCACAGGCAGTGCTTGCTACCTGGCTCTGCATTTTGCCCTGCCTCTCCTTGGATGTTGCATCTGTTCATTTGTCTCAGAGCTGTCCATCATTTTTTAGGTCTCAGCCTGTCTCACCCAGACAATTTTTTGGAAGGGGGATGCTGTGAGGAGCCTGGGCATTTTGGCATGCTGGGCTCCCTTGGCATGCCAGGCTCCCCCACAGTGCCTGCATCCTGCAGCAGCAGATCCTGCGTCCCTGTGCCAGTGCCAGCCCCAGCAAGGTGGCCAGGATAACTTACTCCAGCCACTAGCAGCAAAACAATGGTGTGGTTTGGTTGTGTTCACTTGCTGAAAAGTTAAACCTGTCCCTCAACAGGGATTTGAGATCCACCTTTGACAGAGATGTTTTTGATTATAATTGTCTTAATGGACTTTTAACCTGGAGGTTATTCTGCAGCTCACAGAATGGTTTTAAAAATCCTGTCCCATGGGCTTTCCTGTGTGCTGGGGATTAGTGCCATTAACAAGAAGCACAAAACCATGTGGTTTTTTCTTCCTCTGTTTGCTAATATTTAACATAATGGTCTAATGTGCTAAAAATAGCCCGTGTTCTTCCTAAGGCACCAATACAATTTATTTCTTAAATAGTCAGTTTTCAGTTTTTCAGGCTGCTGCATTTTCTCTGAAGAAACAAGTTTTCAGAGAAAGAGAAGCCAAATAAAAACCAGATATAGTTACTATGTAGGAAAGAGGGGATTAGTTGGCAACATACTTAGTATTTTGTAGAAATAAGCCCATGAGGTGTGAGTCCTTAGCCCAGTGGAAGTGTAGTTGCTGCTAGACAGTATTTTATACCCTTTGCATGCTGATTTCATTTCCTGTAGATGCCCAGGGATGGTGTAAGCAGACCCAAGCCCTGGCTCTGTGTATGTACAAGAGAAGACAGAGTCCAGCGCTCTGGGTTGGCACTGTGAGTTTATGTCTGTCTCTTGGATACCTCTTGAGAGAAAAGTCAAAGGTTCCCGAAAGCATCTAATCAAGGCAATCCAGGAGCAATTAAAAGCCTGCAGGTGTCTGTGCTGCAGAGTGGGTGTGGGCATTGATGAGGAAAGCATTAAGAAACACCCAGGAGAAAGGCATCAAAATAGAAAAGATGTTAATGTGGATGAGAGCATTGCCTCCTGCTGAAAACATGCCTGAATCCCTGTGCAGCCCCTCGCTGCCTCCTGGCTCTGGGGGGAGAGGGCAAAAGCATGAGTGGGAGCCCCACTGTACTCATTAGCCATCAGAAAGGAATTAGCTGGGTCTGGGATCTCGCCCATCCCCTGGGCATCCTCATTCCCTGAGCATCCTGCTCCCCTGGTGTCTTCACTAGGCAGTGGCTGCCCTGCAGTGGTTCTCTCCTCTCTTTTCCAGGCCTTCTTTGTCCCCTTTTTGGTCCAAGATGGGCAGGCAGAAGGCAAAGACTGGCAGGACAAAGGCAGGGTTGGGCTTTGTGATAGTGCTGCCATATCATTCATTGGTGCTGGGCAGGCAGCTTGCTCGCAGGCAGCTCTCTGGAGGGAATAGAGTCATCTGGAAAGCTGAGGCACACATTTTTCCTGTGCTGCATGACAGTGGGGTATCACATTAAATAGGTTTTCTTGATGCGATTTCCAGTGTTCACTATCCCCTTGGGGTTTTGGCGCGTGTGAGGCAGGCGGGGCAGGTTTCCTAGGAGAGAGACGCTGCAGCGCTGTGCCTGCTCACCCGTCTGTGTCCCCAGGGCCATGTCACTGGCTGTCTCACTCCTGGCACAGCGCTGTGACATCCCTCCCTGGCGTAATCCGCCTGCGGTGCTGGAAACCTCGTGAGGCTGGAAGAGTGTGGAGAGGAAAAAGAAGCAGCTCTGAAAGGGTTATAGGGGTGTCACTGTGCCAAACACACCAGGGCTGAGCAGGAGTTCAGCCCAGACCCCAGCACAGATCCCTGCTCTGGGATGAAGATGTGTTGTGGGGGTGTTGAGAGGAAACTCTCCAGCAAATAATGTGGTTTCAAGAAGGGGAGGAGGAGAAGCCATCCATGGGTCAGGCAGCCCTGGCCACCCCCAGAGCTGTTGGAATTTTTCATCCTTGCCCTATCCAGGGATGCTTGTTTGGGTTTTCTGGTGGGATTGCTGAGCTGGGTCATTCCTAGCTGTCAGGACACTCAGGGGTTAATCTCAGCATTTCTCCACTCTTTCAGCAGAAGGACAGCAAGTCCTTGCTGTGTTTTGTTTTTAATCAGTTGGTCAGTTCAAGTAAAGCAATGTCAGAAAAAGCATCTTCCAGTGACAATATGATTAATTCCTTCTTAAGGAAAAATAACAAAAAGAGTTGGGTATTTTTCCCTCTTTTTTTTTTTTTTTTTTGCCATTACCTGGAGATGGTCTGACAGTAAAGAACCTATGATTAATTGCACCAAATGAATTATAATAGACACCATTTTTGGCACCATCTGTATTTCATATGATTTTGCTGTTATCTTGTTGGCTCCATGCAGAAAAATTATCTCCTGGACCGCTGTAAGGAATGTTAACTTCCTTTCCTTATTACAGATTGATCTTTGATATCTGCTTTTCTTCAGGAGCTCTTTTATTCCCACAAGTGATGCAAACCTTTTGCTGTTTTCCATATATTACACTTAAGTAGTTCAATACCTTTGGATGCCCATATGGGAACATTTAATAAAGACTCAGTGATTGCTGTGTTTTGAAGGTTGTATGATATGAGAAATCATATATTGTTTAATAGCTGAATATATCAGTGCTGTTGATTTCAGATAAACCAGTATTTTTAATAACACAGAGAAATGATAGCTTCTTTTTGTTGTTTATATCCACTAGAGTGTGAATATTTTCCCATCTGTGGTTTCCAGTGAAATGGATTTTCAGTCTCTCTGAAATTTCTGCCCAAGTCTCAGCAATATTTGCTTAAGAGTAATCAGAGTATTACCCAAATCTCTGTTCAAAGCAACAGTGACCTTACCAGTGGTAAGCAATAATTGGATTATTTTCAGAGCTGTAGTGAAGATTCACTGTAATAACAAGAGAAGAAATACCAGATGATAACACCACTTGTCTTCAGCACTGTAAGCCACAGCACTTTCCATAGGATAGTTTTAATATCTTAGCATGTTATGGATACTGAGTGAGAAAGGCAGATCTGGGGAATAGATGCTGCCTTGCAGTTTGGGGGGATGCATATGCTTATGGCAGGGGAGTTCTTTTATTATGAAATCCTTAAGGTTGGAAAAGACCTCTAGGATCACGAGTCAAACAGTTAATTCAGCACTTAAACCTTATCCCCAACAACATCCACATGCCCTCTTGTTTATTATTATTATTATTATTATTACTATTATTATTATCAGTATTGTTATTATTGAAGTACTTTTGTCAGGGTGTGATGCTCTGTGTGTGTACCCAGGACAGTGCTCACCTGCTGCAAGGTGAGTTTCAGCAGGTACTGCCTCACTCTGGTGGTGCTTACACAGGCACAGCCCAAAACATCTCCCTTGGTGGCTGGGACACCTCCGTGTCCCGGGTCCCTGCTCACACAGCCTGGCCCTGGGGTGCAGGAGCAGCATTCCCATGCAAATGCCGGTGGGGTTTCCTAGAAGACAAATTGGAAACCATTTGGGAAGCAAATCCATACCCACCCAGTGTGGGTGAGCCTGATTGCCTCCCTCTCAGCTTTTAATTGTAATGAATTATCTGGCTCAGCTCAGCGGGGTGCTGAGACTCTTGGCTGAAACTTGTGTAATTCACGTAAGTGTTTACATAAAAGCCAAGTAAATGTTAAGCTTCCTACAGATTCCAATATACGTGGAGCCTTGTTTGTATTCAGTTTGGGAGACTGGGGAAGCAAAGCAGCCCATATGGCTGTGCACTGGAGCAAGGCATGTGTGTGTCTGTGCATACACATGCACAGGTCTCTTGTGGCACTTCAAACAGGGTTCAGTGGTGGTGGATGTGGTAGTACTAGTTAATGGGTGGGCTTGATGATCTTAGAGGTCCTTTCCAACCTAAATGATTCTATGAATTGCACATGTTAAAATAAAAATGTTGACCTTTCATTTTCCCCTGGAGTGGGTTTTGTAGTGACTTGCCTGGTTACCCCCCAAAAAAAAGAATTCTGTATAATTTTGGTTTATTAAGAGGAGCTCAAGGTCACAGGGGAGTTTTTGCCTCTTGACCACTAAAAAGAGACCTGTGCCATCGAAGCTACCAGTGTCCTTTGATGTCCTCCCATGTGCCCATATCATTCTTGTAATTACTACAAATGAGCCTCCTGCAGCCCAGGCTGCTGTGTAATTCTAACCAAGTCTGCTCGCCAGATGGGGTCCTTTCTAGACGAGACCTTGGCAGTGTCTGTCCCCACACTGGTGACAGGAAGCATGTCACACAGGTGGGACAAGGTGTTGGTCCTGACCTGTGATGGCACCTGGCTGTGCCCTGGTGGGCTCAGAGGTGACCGCTGGCTCTAACACAGGCTCTGCCCTGAGAGGAGCTGAAATTTGTGATGCTGCGCATCAGCCAAGCTCTTGTTATTGTCCTGATGAGGCTAGGTTTGCTTTGAAATAACCAAACCAAACCAGGCTGTTAGAGATTTTGCATTAAGATAATTCCCTGGACAGAGTGCAGCCAGGAGATCTCTGTACCTGGCTGTAATTTATTTTTAGAAGGCATGTTTAGGTGCATAATGACCTCATTACCGTGCCAGTTGCAGCCCTGCCTGTTTAGGAGTATTTAATTGTTTTCATTCCCTGTGCACAGCCCTTTGAGTGGAGAGGGTAGAAGCAGGAGAGGAAGGGAGGTTGCGTGGTGGGAAATAATAAAGAATGCTGAGGCAGAAAGCAAAGTGCTTGTCTTGATCCCTGTAAGATTCCCCCTCCAAAGCATCCCAATATTCAGGGAACCTGCAGTGTTTTGGAGCCCTTTCCTCCAAAGAGGAGAGACAGCTCCTTCCATTGCCTTTTGAGGAGCCACAATTTTTTCCTCTCTTAGGTATTTCTGCTGAGAAAAAAAAAAAAAAAAAAAGTTTGAAAGGCAACCTGACTCCCCTTCATCAAACGTTTGGAAGCTGGGGATGGAGGAGGGAGACTGAGACAGTGTGCACACTGCCCCTTCCTAGCTGCTCCCCAGGGATTTCTGTCATGTCTGCTTGCCAAAATCACGAGGTGTCTCTGCCCTTCCCCAGAGAACCCCCCAGCAAAGAGAGTAGCCAGCTGCACCCTTACCCCCTTCCCTCTCCTAACCACATCTTTTGGATCTTAAGTTACCAGTCGTTATCATCTCTTAGGCAACAAATGGGACAACATTCCCTGAGAGAAAGAAAAGAAAAAATCCTAACCTCCAACACCTCCTCACTGCTCCTGTGCAAGAAAGAATGTATAAAAGCAGGTAAAAGAGAGAGGAAAGGAAGGGGAAAAATACTTATGATTCTCTGGCAGTGGTTTTCTAAGGAGCCTTGATTATTCAGCAGCAGTGGAAAAAAATACAGAAGATGTAAATAATCTTCAGGATTATGCTAAAGCCAAGCTTCAGTCATTTTCCTGGAAAAAAAATGCATGAGGTCCGTGCATTTAATAACGACCAACCAGAATTTCTCTAGGGCTTCTTATATTTTCATTAAAAGGATCAGTTGTCTTGAAGAGAAATGGTAATTCTGGTATCTACAAATACCCTTTGGTTGGGAAGCATGTGGTTCAGGTTGGTGTGCTTCTGTGATTGGACTTTTTCTTCCCCTTTTCTTTTCGTGGTACTAATGTACATTCACATCCATGGTTACACACGAAAGTGATCAAAAGCAGAGGGTTGGTTTATCATGAAATAAACAGGGCTGTACTTTGCAGTGCAGGATGTATCAAGATAAAAACGCAACATGATTTTTAGCTTTCCCTGTGTTTATGTTTGGTGCCAGAGGTACTCAAGTGATTTTTCAATGTGTATACATTACAGTCAGGTTTTCAAAAAAAAAAAATGATAGTATCTGTTGAAATCTATACAGGATCTTACCCTGCTGGGCTTAATTTTAAACTATTGAGTTTACTGTTCAAGTAGAAAAAAATGGGTTTATTGTGTGTATTTAATCAAGTGCAGCAAAAAAGTTTCACAGGCATCGTTCATCTTCACAAGCCAATTTTGATTTCTATTTTGTAGAAAAAACCTACCCCAATAAAATGAACTCATTTATTGTGCAGATCTGATGGCACCAAGATTACAGCTGCTGGCAGGTATTGCCTGGTTTATGGGGACACTCCCCATATGGATTTTTGTTTTTATGGTGTTTCAATGTTGAGAACTGTGTGTTTAATCACTGTAGAAATGCCAGGAGCCAAGGATTTAGGGATGCTTGGAAAAAAGAGAAAGTGCATGGTGTTCCCATTGCAGCTTCCAAAACATGAGATGTGCTGCAGACGCCTGCGGCTGCTGGATTACCAGCAACTGGCAGGGTTCAGGATGCTTATGCATTCTTAGGCAGCTTTTATCCTTCACATCCCTTTGCTCTCCTGGGAAGCCCCATCTATGGAAGAGGCACTCATCCCTCTCGTGGTGCACCCAGGTGTGGTGAAGCAGTTGGCACTGGGCATGAAGGAGCTCTGTGGTCCTTCTCACTCAGCTCCTCTCTGTTCTTCAGGCTCTGGCTGTTTCCATGGATGCAATACCCAAGGTGATGAGAGGAGGTGATACCCAGGATGATGAGGGGAGAGAGAAGGGAATTGTCCTTCATAACTTGTGGCAAGGAGCCACTTGGCCAGCAATGAATCTGTCTCTTCTGTGTGGGGCACAGCCAAGGTTACACTTCCCAGCAGACAAGGCTGCAGCTGAAGCTTCCTATGGGGGGAACCCTATTGGCTGCACCTGCAGAACATTTTAGTATTTAATAAAGACTTGAAGGAATGTCATGATTTGCCAGTTTGGTGGCACATGGGTAGTTGAGAAGGTACTTTGGCTGTGGTAGTGGTCATACATGCAAGCAGCCAGTGAGGTACCTGGCTGGCATAGCCTGAGCAACAGGCATCCTCACGTGGGCAAATTTTGGGCAGGCAATCCATGTCCCAGGAGTGGGGTTAGTAAAAACACTTGGCTTTGTATCAGATAGCCCTTTGTGTGTGGGAGATGCTCTGATTTAGTAGTGCAAGGGCTTGTCGAGGTGGGACAGTGGGGCTCACATTGCTCACAAACAAATCCCAGTCATCACTACTCAAACTCGTGTCTGGGGTTTGTTTCCAGCAGCCCTTAACTCAAGAAGCAGTTTCTGTCCCTCCAGGTTAAGACATAGGCAAAGAACTGGCAGGGGGAGAAAGAAGTTATGTGTCCTAAGATGCAGGAAGGGAGCACTGGTATTTTTCATAATTTGAAGTGCTAAAACCATAATCTTCCCTGGCTGTCTCATATATCTGTGGGCTGCTACAGTCATATATTCTTCAGGTCCAGATGTGCTAGGGGTGATGGCTTGTCAGCTATTCTGGCAATACTAAAAAAAACCCCAAACCAAACAAAACGAGCAAACAAACAAAACAAAAGGGAAAAAAAAACCCTGGGAAGGGGCAGGGAGGGTATGTGATGCCAAGTGGAACAGCTCTGTCTCACCCGCCTCGAAGAGAAATGATGGAACACTGAAGGAGGCAGGCTCCATAGCACAGATTAATGTGCAGTGTTTGAAAGCAGCCAAGAACATTTTATACACACACGGCAGGGCTGGAAGGAGCTGGGTGGCTCATCTCTGCAGAAACCATTCCTTTCCCTAAGAGAGCATTTAAAAAAAAATATAAAGGGGAGAGTACAAAGGTCTCCAGGAGAGCTCAGCTGCTCAGGCAGTTTAATTGGCTGAAAGTGGAGCTTTACAGTTGGGATTAATATGAATATTTCTTAATAATGTGTGGTGACACATTGTCAGGAGTTCCAGAGTCAGGACTGCAAGGCTGCAGAGTGGTTGCAATGAAAATTCTTGCCTTTTCCTTCTGTTTTTTATTACTACAGTAACTCCCAATAGTGTGTATTGAAAGGAAGATGTTGTTAAGTTGGTTTCTTCATTTATTCCTGTGCAACTAGTGAAAAAAGTGAAAAGATGAGAGGAAGAATAACCTGCAGAGCCTGGTAGTGATGCCTGCATTGTGGTTTGGCTGGTGGATCCACACAGGTTTTGACCTGCACATGGGGAAGTGCAGTGCATCAGTATAAACCTAAGCAAAACCCACCAGAAAGCAAGTAAAAGTGATTTAGCAGTGCTTGAGGTGTCTCAGAAGGACCTGAGACCATTAGTGTTTTTACAAGCATTTTTCAGCTGGCCTTACTGCCTTTTATCTCTGTGGGTCTCCCCTGAGTGACTGCCAGCAGGGGTTGCCTGCAGGGTGGAGGTGGCTCTCCTGTCCCTGCTCCCAGCAGCCAGGGGATGTCTGTGGTCCTTGTTGGGGGTTATTTTTGCTGCTTCTGGTTTTTTCTTTCCTTTTTTTCCTTTTTCTCTCACCTTCCCTTCCCTCCTGGTAATTTCAGAGCCCGGTAATTTCAGTTCTGGAAAGCCCGCCTCCTTGATCAGCATGTGTAATTGCCACCAGCCCTAATGGGATGCACTCAGAAGAATGTTTCTGTAATTTCCCTGCACTCCCACCTGCCCTTGCCCCTCTCTAGGAGTGATTGCCTCCACAGCTTTATAATCAACATCAAAACCACAGAAGAGAGGTTCCTGTGCCTGGAGCCACTGCAGAGCAGTGAGGCTGAAGCCTTCCCCACTCTCTCTAAAGCCTGTGCCTCTCTAAATTAGTGGCACAACAGTGAGCAGCAAGCACACAGCTGATAAAAGTCTCAGCGAGGCATTTGTTCCTGTAATGATTGTCTTTTATGCATAGATAATTTTGATAGAGTTAGACTTCTGAAACCTGCTGTCATCAGGGTGGAGTGAGCTGACCTGTTAATCATAAGGGGAATTAATGGGAATTACAGCTGCTGGAGCCCCCCCTCTCTGAAGAGCTTGTTTCAGGGGTAGCACTGGAGGGGAATTCAGGAATGAAGCAGCGTGTGTTGTCCTTAGAGCTGCAGATAAAGTGGCAGCAAGGCCATTCCCTGGGGAGAAGGGAGGTGTGGAGGAGATAAACTCCAGGAGCACAAACACCAGATTAACAGCCTAATTCTCAGGAGCATGAGCACACATGCATTTTCATTGCATCCACTTGGTAACTAACGGAGACTTTTAATTTAGCAAAGAGGGAGACCAGAGCTGCCAGGATTTGCCACCTTTCTGGTGTCTGTATCCAAAGGAAACCCAGGTGGGATGATCCTGCATTACCTCTCTTGATGGGACTTCTGTGGTGTAAGTTAATTTAGCCCCATTGTTGTGAAGTGAAATTCAGAGGGTTCCTCCTGATGTTTTACCCTATCTGAGGTTCCAACTCTATGCAGATATTAGTAAACAGCTACTAGATAAACTTCACCAAGCATTTCCTCCAAGTTTTCTTTTTAGGATAACCTGCTTTTAAAATGCCATATATCCATGCAGCCTGCAGAGATTAAAAAATGTTTATCTCATCCATGCAGAAGACTCATAAAGTCTTTAAATATGCTTTATATTGGTGTTTCTCAAAGGAAGGGCTGATTATCTGGTTTCAAATATCCAGAATGTGGTCATTGTGTGCCTGAGTGTGTGTGCACAAGAGCTCTCTGATGAGTAGTCAGACAGGCTGCTCAGACAGGCCACACTTAGGAATTTGTGAAGAATAACACAGCAAGTTGCATTGAAATGCTGTTGTTATTGTGCATTCCAAATGCACGTGCCAGGGCATGGAAGAGAGGACAGCAATTAGTCAGTCCTGTTAATAATGAGTATGGTGCTGGGAAGCAAAAAATGATGATAGAATGAGTTGTTTCTTTTGTAACAGTAAAAGGAATGTAAATGGCGTTTGCTCAGTTCCATGTGTGCACTTCAGGAGTTTTTAAAGTCTGTTTATCAGTTTGGGTACCAATTGATAGGGAGGAGGTGCGCAGAACTATCAGCAGGCTTGTACTTTGGGAGGCGTGATGAACTAGTCCTCTTCCAGAGCAGCTGAAGAGAGATGCTCTGAATGAAGGTGGTGTCCTTGCCCAGCACAGGCACTGATGGGGCCGTGGCACCCCTATGCTGTGCCAGCCAAGGAGGAGTTTCTCTGTCCACGTGGCTCCCTCCAGCAGCAGTGGGATTCCCTATTTCCTCAGAGAGCAGCAATGGTTCTGCCAGTGCATGGGGAACAGCACAGCCAGAGAGGAAAGGATGGTTTGGAAAGAAAGGACTGTTTCATGAGCTGAGTGTCCTGAGCAGCAGCAACACTGTGGAATGGTGACAGAGACCAGGAATGTGGGTTGGGACACAAAACCCACAGCCTGAGCACATTGCAAAGGCTATGTGGACACAGCCTTTACCTGACGTTCTACTGTGTGGTAGCCTGTGAGGGTGTGAAAGTCCCCATGCAGAATACATGCTCAGGAAAGGGTGAACTCCTTTCCAAAAGAATTAATTTTGTGATCTTCAGGATGTCATTCAAGGATTTAAGACCAGGGGAAAAAGTACATTATACTGATCTCTGATGGTGTTGTCTGGCTCAGCTGAGGCTGGCCCCAGGTGGCACAAGGGTGGCTTTAACTGTGTTCTTGTTATGGGGAAGTTCAGAAGGTCCCTGTTTGCTGTCCCATGTCTAGTGCTGAGGTGCTACTGCTCACCTACCTCACAACCCGGGTTAAATAACACAGCGGGGAAAACTCAGACTTGCAGGGGAGGGTGGGGAGAATATATTTTGGGTAGTCTGTCAGTCAGCTTGACACTAATTGGTTGCAGTAAGTAATCGTTCTCCATGTAAATTAGGCTCCAATTTCCTCTGTAGTCTGTCTGTTTGCTGTGTGGGCTTCGGTCTCTAATTAGGCTCTCACGTGGCAAACCTGGTTTGTAAGCTGCTTTTGTTCCTGGAGAGCCAGGCTCAGCCTCGCCGAGGCTGCCAGTGCTCTTCAAGCCCCGCTCCCCAGTGGAATGTTTCTTGGATTAACACTACTAAATTCTAAATTCTTCTTTTAATGTACATTTTGATTACTTCTATATTTAAAGCTTGCAATGGTGGTGGGGTTAGAATGCAAAGAGTCTTCTTGGACTTGCAATGGGAATACCCCTCCGAAATGCTTCCTCTGTATTCCTGGAAGCCCAGCACACTCCTCCATGAATAGATCTCATTGAATCCCCAGCCTGTGCTGGGCTGGGGCAGCTTGCCCACATCTGGATTCTGCTGCCTGTCTGCCGGGACACCTGGAGTGCAGACCACTGGCTCCCCCCTCGTTGGAGGGGCTGTGTGAGCACATTCAGGGGTCACCCAGATGCCAGCCCACGCTCTGGAGCTGCTCCAGGGTTGCACATCTGTGAGTGAGTGCAGCAATGTGCAGTTGCAGGAGAGGCTTTTATCCGTTATCCCTGCCTGTTGGTTGTTTGCAAATGAATGCAGTTTCCAGGTCACTGCCTGTAGCCCTGTGCTTTCTGAGACCAGAAACACAGAACCAGTGCAGCCACAGTGTCAATCAGGGTCAAGCATCTAGGTGTGTGTATAGCAGAGAAAGATGTGTCTCTACAGTAAATATCTGTGCCGGGCTGAAAAATAAAAGTCAAACTGTATGTTTTGGCCGGCCAGGCTGTTTGCCAGCAGCACTTTATGATGCAGTAGTTACCTTTGTGAAATTCAGTATAACTTCTGGACTCATGTGCTGACGGTTTCTGCAAACCTTCTCCGTGCTTGTTACAGTTCTGCCCCAGATGTGACAGGAGCTTTCTTACAAGCAGTCTTTTTATTGGCATCCTGATATTTACCATACTTTTTGATCTGGCGATACAGGCTGAGAGTTGCCAGCTTTCTTCAATGCTCTCACATGGCTGTTGGTAAGTAAATAAGCAACTTTTTTTTTTTTGTGAGAAAGAGGAGAAGTAAATTTGAGCATGGGGGTGGTTTTTATTGCTTCTCTTTGTGTGATTTATACATTGGCAAGGTAACTTCGCTTTCATACCGCTAGTCAAAACCGGGAAGGATGTTGCCTCTGCAGAGAGCTACATTTGGGTAGAGGGACAGGATTGGATCAGGGTTTAGGATTTTCACCAATAAGCTCAAACTGCTGTGGGCGTCGCTCCGGCAGCTGGGGCAGCCGCCAGGACGCTGCCCTCCCCAGATGACCACAGCCACTGGCAGGGCACAGGCAGCCCCAGCTCCCTTCTGCCAGCACTGAGAAGATGCTCCAGGGTCTGTCCTGCCGCTCCTTGCCTCTGTCCTGAGCCCTTCCATGGGGCTGTTCCAGCCTGTGAATGCCTGTTTAGCCGGGGTAAGTAATCGTGCCGCATTTACAGCATCTGAAAGTATAAGTGGCTTTAATGCTCTGCAAATGTTTGCATTAGGAGATGGTTTTCTCTTTCAGCTCTGATTCCTGCCTGCCTTTGCGAGCATCGGTTCCCTTTGCAGGCAGGGGCTGTCGGGGGCCAGGCACAGGAGCAGGGTTGTGCTGTATCCTCTGCTAATATTTGCCTGAATATCCAGACGCAGTAAAACTTTTCCTTGATGCAGACATGACTTCTGTCGCCAGTCCCTGAGCTGCTCCTGCTTTTTCACTCTCTTTAAAGCCCATGAAGAGTAAACCCTGCGGGAGGCTGCAGCTTATCTTCAGCTCTGAGTTTCCAGACCTGCTGTGTGTCTTCTCAGCTGTTGCAAGGATATGTGTGGAATGACAGAATGTGGATTTTGGGTCTTTGGCAGCTGTGTTTAATGCAGGATAAAGGGTTATTTTAACTTTGGGATGTTTGATTTCTTATGCCTTTGTTAATATGAATTCAGGAGAAAAACTCCAATTTTCTTTCAGGCAAAACAAAAGCTTTTGAAGGAAACAAAGTGTTTTAAGTACTTAATCAACTTGCTGAATTCAGTTGCTTTAGGATAATTTAGGAATTAAACAGAAGGAGGCTGTGTTAGTAACAAACTGTGGTTTTGGTTGGAAACAAGTATTCATTCCTGCTGGAGAAGGCAGAGGAAGCCACAGCCTGTGGGCAGAGCTCCTGGGTCTGTTTGCTAGGCGGGGGGGTGGGGGGTTTAACAGCATCCTCTATTTGCCTTTGTTTAGGCAGTGCAAATTATTTGTATACTTTAGGATTCCTTCCCTCCTTCAGCAGATGTTTTGTCTGTGTAACTGGTGGAATAATTAGTGAGAGATATGGCACTGGTGTGCCACCACCTTGGGGGTGGGTAGAGAAATCCCGGAGTCCATCCTGCGAGCAGCTGGCTGAGGAGCACAGTCAGCACAAGATGCCAGAAGCAAAATTCATATGGCCCAACATATTTGATTTTATTTTTGCAGAGGGTTTGTTCTCCCTGCTGCCAAAAACAGGCAGGGGCTGCTTCTTAGGGCAGAAGACCCTGCTGCTGCTGCTTATTGCGAATTTCTCTCAACATGTGAATTATTCACTTGGGATTTTTATGGTGGTGGCTGGGGATGATTAAATGTTCAGACTGTAGGAAATTAGCAGGAGATTTGAGTGTTTTCCTCAGTGGCTTTGGCCCCACTGGTGGGGTGACATGGGAAGCTCTCCCTGTGTGGATCAGGCTGACTGTAGATTTTGAAGTCTCAGGTTGAGTGAGCATGTTTTAGCTCAGCTGCCATTTAAGTAATGGCAGCAACATGCTGCTTGCTCTAATGATCTTGATTTAAGTTATCAGTTATTTCCTTAATTAGCTACTTCATCTGCTTACACCTTAAATTACTCTATTTGTTCACCCAGAGAAGGGGGGAAAAGTTTGTTGGTTTTTTTTTTTTCTCTCTTTTAAAGGGTGGCAGTGGAAATGTGCTGGCATGTGCAGTTCTGACTCCAGGAGATGTTGCTGCTTCTTGTGGGCTGACTCTCCTGGCAGCACGAATTTGAAATGAGATGTAGATGTACGTTTATTCCTGGCATCTGTGTCATGCAGACAAACAAAATGAGTTGAAGAGGTCCTTTGTGTTTATTAGCTGGACTGTGGCTGGGGTTGTGTCTCAGGACCAGTTCTGGAGGGGATAAAGCACTTTTTTATGGCCAGTGGTCTTTACTTTTCCCATGCATTAGCACGTGGCACTGTGTTGGCTGCCCAGTGTCTCCACATAGCATTTCAAAAGCAACCTCTCCAGCTGGCACCAATTCCTCACCAGTGTTCCCCACACACCATCCTCTGCTGCGCTTTTTCCTGCATCTCAAAGAGACTCAAATGTTTCTCTTTGGAGACCCCTTGTGATATGTGGCAGCAGCCCGTGCTTCAGACCAGTCTATTTGTTCCTGCTTTAGTACTGTTTATTATTTTAATGATATTCCCTTCGTTAGCCTGAGCTTCACACTCTCCCTGGTGCAGAACTCGCTGAAACACATATTGCGTAATGAGCCTGCTTCCATATTTAAATCAGAGCAACAAGAGCTGGGACTCTCCCAGCTAAAATGGAACTAAATGCTTGCCCTTCAGTTACATTGAAGCATCTGTGCCAAAAAATTATGTATTTGGGAGGAATTACCAAAAGTTCTGATGTACACAAGCTTTAGTCCTTTGAGTCTTCTACATTTTTAGCCATTTGGCATGAATGTGGACTGTATGACTTTCCTCTGTCAGAGGAAACATTTCCCATGGCCTGTGTGAAAGGCAGAGCATTGCCCTGCAAAGCAAAACCACAGGGAGCAGCAGCACAGACGTGTCTCCAGCGCCAGCACTCACTGCAGCTGGGACCTGCTTGGATGGCAGTGCTGGAAATCCCACGTGTCGCGTTTGGCAGCACACACAAACCCCCAGCCCCATTGCTGCCAACCCCGGCTGGCTCTGGGCTCTCAGCATTACTCTTGTGGTCTTGGCTATCCCAGGGGAATTGCAGCTTTTGGGCTGGTTTGTGAAATAGCTGAGGGTTAGTGGGAAGGAGTCGAATATGGGAATTGTAATGGTCTAGAAAACAATATCCTAATATTTGTATGTCGTGATTCCAAAATTATTGTCATGATGTTGTGCAGGCAGGGGTGGTGGATCTTGTGGTCAGCTGTGCTTTGGTCACTGATACAGCAATGCCTCTGGGTGATCCATGTTCCCATACTTGTCTGTCCTGGATTGCTTGTGTAACCTTGGACAAATCATGGACACCCTCCAAGCCACAGATGGGGGAGAACAGCAGAGTTCCTGTTGCAGCTGTTGAGGAGTTGGTGTCAGAGCAGAGCCAGCCCCAGAGTGGTACCCAGAGTTTCATGTATCCACAGCATACCTGCAGTGGACCCCCATTGTCACAAGGGCCTCCAATGCAATGGAAAAAGACAGTAAAACCAAATAAGCTAGACTCAAGAAGAAAATATATTGCAGGCTTGTCCCCTCTGCTTTTCTTCCTCTGCTGATCCTGGGAGGAGGTAGCTGAGGGGAAATATTTGCTCTTAACAGGGTTCGATTTCTCTTTGCATTCCTTGGAAATCTGTGTTTGGATTTTGCCCTGTTGGTGTTGGTTTATGCAGTGATGTTTCCAGCAGCTCGATTGTACGGGTATAGTTCCAACTCTTGGTATTTCATGCAAAGATAAAAAAGAGAGAAGGATGGTACTGAGTAATGAGGTGGCTATTTAATCACAGCAGGACTCGCTGGAAAATGTGCATTAAGTATTTATAGGACAGTATTCATTAACATTTTCACTCTGTTGTCACTGGGCAGTTCAAGAAAGCTGCTGAGAGAATTGGAGTCTGTGTTGCACAGCCACAGACCTGGAAAGGGCTGCAGCAGAGGGAAGGCATGAACGCTGCCTTTGTTACCAGACGTGTAGCTGGCGTTGCATTTGGAGCTGCAGCAGTAAGCAGGATTTTGGTAGTTTCACTTACCGTTCTCAAAATGCTTGTGGTGAATATTTTAGGTCTGATTTTTCTGGCTGCTTTGTCTTATGAGAGTGCAAGTGGCTGACACTGAACCCCTGGTTCACAGGCAGGCAATTAGAGAGATAAGCCTAAGTGACTTCATGTGTCTCCTTTTTAGATTGCTCTGAGTTGATGTAAAGGGCTGGGATTAGCAGAGATTGAGTTCTCAGAGTGCTGGAAACCAGCTGTGGCCAGGGGCCTCATCCAACATGAGCTGTAGGTACTGAGTTACAGAGTTTTCTGTGGGCATGAAATGATGCCAGGAAGATTAGAACTGATGATAAAATGTTATTAATGCTTGCTTCATTAACAGCATAGGAGGTATCAAATTACTCTGGTGCTATAACTCAAAAGGGTTTCTTATATTTGTTAAGTGAAGCTATTTAAATGGTTGAAATACATTCACTTGCTGGCCATTGCATCCTCAGATAGAGGATCACAGCAAAGTGTGTTAGATTTCCCAGTGTTAATGGAAGGTCTGAAGCAGTAGCAGCCTGATGGTTTAAATTTTCCTTCGAGATGACACGGGGTCTTGTGTTAGATTTTAGGATGCCTTGTCCTGGACCAGTACTGTGAGCCCAAGACTGGTCTCAGGCTCATGTCAAAAGCTGCAATGGTTGCACAGGTCTGCCAGATTTGGGATTAGGGGCTGAAGGTCCATGATGCTGGTCCTGTCCAGCCAGAGCAAGTGACATGCCCAGATCAGGCTATGCCCACGGGCACCTTCCCTGGTGGAGAGAAAGTTCCTCTTAGGATTACTGCCATCAGGAGACAGCTTTGTCCTACTTTTTAACAAGTGTAAAAGGGACATACAGAGAGAGAATTACCTCCTTTACCTGAATGCCTGTTGGATAAGATAAATGTTAATCTTGGCTAATTAGCAAATGGATTCAATGTGGACGTCTCTTGTGATCCATTTATGTACTTGAAACCCCCACTGATTTCCACTGGAACCATTCAGCAGAGCAGCAAGTGGAAGATCTGACTGTAGCTGTGCTCTTGGCTTCCTGATACCTGTCCCCTGTCCTTTGTATGAGAAACGAGCTCCTGATGGCAGTCAGGACAGAGGTGTGGTTTGTGCCAGGTGTGCAGCAGACAGAGCTCTCACTGGGCCTCAGCCTCTGCTTTGTCCTGTTTTTCACTGTGCACGAAGCGATGCCTTGTGGCATCCCATGTAGATGGCTTTGATTAATTTGACTTTTCACTGCCTAACTGGTCATTCAGGGAACATTCAGCAGACCTCCTGTTGCAGTTACTCCTGAACCTTCCTGCCCAGCTTGGGCTTCTTCCTTTCATGAGGGGTTAAATTTACTCAACATGAACATTTTCTGCTCTCCGAGCTTGTCCTTATTTGTTGTCTTCATACTCTCATTTTCTTAAGCACTGCAGGAAATATTCCCTTGCTTGAAGAGCTTCGAGCTCATACCTCCAAACATCTTCACAGCAGATACTTTCTGAGTGTCTTAACACCCACTAAAAATCATTGGGAACTGAATCCTTAACTACTGCCAAAATAAGCAGACACCCTGAGAATCTGACTGCTTCCCCTGACCACCTCCATTAGACCTAGGGATAACAGAAAGGAAGTGAGAAGAGCATTCTCTCCTGGAGCTTGAGCACCAGAAATTACTCAGAATTAGTCTGGGTCTAAGCCACAGCATATTTTTGCAATTTAGGTCCTGTAGCTTGTCACATCAGCAGATTTGAAACCCTTGTGCTGACTGTGGATGTTGATCCAGCTCCTAAAACTGGTGGAAGAACATAGTTTTTTCGGTGATATATGCTCACTGACAACTTCACTGTGCTTCAAAAGAATTTAGCTTAAAGATGTGTCAGGGAAGTACATCAGACAAATAGCCATCAGTGGAGGATGGTTGTACATGCCCACCGAAAATTGTATTTGTCATGTTTTGCCGTTTTGTGTAGAACAGCTTGTCTCTGGGGCTTCAGGTACTTCAGAAAGTTGAGTATGGCAGGTTTGCCTCAACATAGAGGAAACAACATTTTGGTCAAAGTCACAGGCAAAATCATAGTTGACATCAAAACTAAACCTAATTTCATGTCCCTTCTGTAAGCATACGGTGCTGCTCACTCAGGTGGAGGTGGAGAGGCTGGAAAAGCACGTACGTGCTCTGCTCTGTCTTGTGTGGAATGAAAACTATCTAAGTCAGAACTTTTTTCACAGCAGAGACGTTCAGAGTGCAGCAAGTGTCAAAATCCTTGGCCATGGTTGGTGCCGGTGCGTGCGCTCAGGGAGGGCAAGGCAGCTGCTGGGCTGTGATTGCTGCTTATTACACTAATTACAATTGTCTCGCTGGTATCTGAGCTCCCCTTCTCCTTCCCCCATCTGTCAGGTTGGCCATCCATGGTTGCTCATCCCTTTGAGATAGGTTTGAAGTGCTTATTGCCCCAGAGAGCCTGATGGTGCTCCCCCTCTGCTTCTCCCTGCTGACACAAGAGAATGGTCGCAGTTTGTACAGAGAAGGGATGTGGGGGTTGAGCTGTTTGCTTTGAATTAAGGCCATGGAAAAGGGAGCTGTTGCCCTTACTCTGCAACTCCACATTTCTGAAAGTCGCAGCCAGGTGAGCCACCCTGGTCTGGAGCATGCCAGTTTGTTTGGGATGGGGGGAAGAGGACTGTCTTCCTACTTTTTTTTTCTTTTTTGCCCTGTACCAGTGCAACCAGCTAACTACTGGTCAGAGCAGTCCCTTCCAGTCAGGGCATGCTTCAGGAAGGTTCCCAGCTTTAACCCATCCACAGTTTTCCAGAAATAGCTTCAACCCTCTGCTGCAGGAGCCTGGCTAACCCTGCCTTCAGTCAGCTGCTGAGCTGACCCCAAACTGCTGTTGTTTTGTTGCAAGGAGACACTGTAAGTTAAACACTCAGCAGAAAGAAAGCCCCACTCCTAGGATGCCCACCTGTTTTCTATTTCCCTGGGGAGGGGTTACACCTTGTCACGGAGTGCTGGCTTTGCAGAACAGCCCAAAGAAGCTCAGCTTCCAAAGAAGCTGGCTGAGTCACAAAACAATGGGACTCAGTAAGTCTGCAGCAGCAATAGCTGCTTCTAAAAGGCTGATGTACTTAGTATGCTCGTGTTTAGCAAACATCTTCACTTTGCCCTTTGAAGATACTGCTGCATGTTTGACAGAGCTTGGTAGGAGAAAAAAGAGGAATTACTGGCCTGTAGTTTCATCATGTTTAATGAGCAGTGGCTGGTGGGAGCCATAGCATTCAATAATGCTGGTGTCCCCTGTTAATTGCCAGCCATTGGGTTTCTCCACCCCTCCTGGTACTTGAGCTGTGAGCAGGATGCCCTCGTGTGCTTACATAAGCCCCACAGCTGAGGCTCAGGCTGGTGGAAGGCCAGCAGCAGCCTGGCAGGGTAATGTGGTCTCTCTGCAAGCCATGCCTCAGTGTGGCTATGATGGAAGCAACAGCATCTTACAGGATGGCTTTGAGCCTTCCCTAGGACTGTTTCCAGGTGTGTGGGTCTAGTCTGGCACAGTGAGAATGGATGCTCTTGTGACACTGCCTGCATTGGACCCATCCAGGGGAGTGGAGACACTGTGGGACCCCGTGGAGGAGGGAGCCAGTGCAAGAATCAATGGGACCCTGTGGAGGAGAGAGCCAGTGCAGGAATCAGTGGGACCCCATGGAGGAGAGAGTGGCCAGTGCAGGAATCAGTGGCCACGTTTCTGGCCAGCCCTCTCCTGATACAGTCTTAATCCCTCCCTGCAGGTGCTGCTTCCCGCTGATCCCCCTGTTCCCAGAGCAGACTATATAGTTGCATTTCCCTCTAGATGATGATAAGATAAAAGCCTGGCCGTGTTGTACAAGAGGAGAAGAAGGTTTAGGGGATGACAGGCTGCTGCAGGAGGAAGGGATGCAGGTTTCCAGCTGCCGCCGAGGCCGCCTTTGATGAGGGCTGTGATTGATGCTGTGTTTGGAGCAGGCAGTGACGCGCTGACCTTTCCCTGACGGGCTGAGCAGCTCTAATGATCTTGATGGAGCTGGCGATTTGTGTATTGGGTTTGATGTACAAGGCTTGACACGGCATGGAGAGATGGGACTGGAGTATGACTGACAGCCCATTCCTATTAAGGATGGGGAGGCACAGGCTGTTCTCTAGTGATTCCTTTCAGTGAGAATGCTTTGACGAATTACAATTTAGCAGAGAAGTTTTGCTGTTAAATACCATCCTTTTGATAGCTTCAAAGCAGTTAAAAACAGATGAGAATGAAGTAACTTGCAGGCCAGAAGGCTTATCACTAAAAATGCTGTCCAAATTACACAATTAATATTCAGTGAATTATTTTTACTCTGACTTTAATGTTGAGTCCTGAGGCAGATAAAACAATGCAGTGGCTTGCATTTGGGATTCTCTTTTTCTGTAATTCAGCTGTATAAAATTTCAAACCTTGGACTTCTTGTAGGCAACATTAAAACCTTTTAATTTCCATGAGTTGAGCTGTGTATAAATCACACCCTGGTTGGCACATCTCGTGGGTGCTTGTGGCAAGAGTAATGAATTTCATGGTTTGTTATGAGCTACTAAAACCAACAGAAACACAGAAAGCCTGTTGTAATCTCAGCATATCATTCAAGGAAGCAATTTATTCCTAAGTATGAACAAATGTCAAACCACGATAACAAGTTGTTATTATTAATTAAAACAAAGGGAAGAATAGCAAACATCTCCTGTCATGTGTGTGCAGTTGCCAGGCTGTCTGGAGGATACTGGAGCTCTATCCAGCTTCAACCAGTGGGACAGCCAGACTGGGAACCTTGCCATTGCCTAAGACAGGACAACCCTCTCTGTGCATTCCAGGAAGGGCACTGGGCCATGATCCTAAGAGGGCTGGGGCTGAGAAACCACCCAAGCTTAAATAAAGATGCCACTTTTCAGAATTGTATTGTTTTCTGTGTTTTGGAGGGTTATTTTTAAAGCAAGATTGGCTTGATTGTAGAAGTCTTGTGGAATTTGGGGTGTACTGGAACAGCACATGCTAGTCCATCTGCTGGCACTAGCTGGTTTTGTGTCATCCAGGGCCACTTCTTGTTCTCAGGTGTGAAATAAAAACCCATTTGGGCACCTTTCTTCCTACTGCTCTGTTGGGAGCTGAGGAGCCAGCTGCATTCCTGACTATGTCTGATCTCCCTGTGCTTGCAGATACACGGGGAAATTTAAGACTTGCAAAAGCCCCTTCTTGTTCATGACCCAGCGTGCATGATTCCCTCCCTGACATCATTTGAGAGAATTGGCTGGATCCAAAAACATACTGAATTTGCCACCTCCCTGTGCATTTAACACAGTTTAGGTGCAAGCAGCAAACAGGTCTTTTCCCTTAGTTGGCTCTGTGTCTCCTGGGTGGGAGTAGAAGCATGGCCATCTCAGACCTCTGCTGGTGTCAGAGGTTTGTGCAGCCCTGCAGGACCTGACTGGGAGCAGGGGCTCATGTGGTGCCAGCCAAAGTGAGGGAAGCACCAAAATCCTGCTGGCAGCCAGGGAAGATGTGTACAGTGTAGTTTAAAGAGGTAAAAACCAGGCTTGTGTCACTTGTTCAAGACTGGACTCTGAGCATGGAGGTGGTCAATCCCCCTGGTCCTGGGGAATGCACAGCTTTGGTGGTGGGGACAGGCAGTGCATGACTAGTGCAGAGGAGAGCTCAGTGACTTAAGGCAAGAAATCCTCAGTGCATAACCACTGACCCGAAACACTCTGTCAGACAGGTTTGAAGCCAAAAAATAAAATAAAAATCATCTGATGTGACAGCGACCCTGACAGTGTCAGGCAGTGAGAAGGGCGGCAGCGAGGGAGTCCTGAGCTGCTGCCAAGGCACATGTCAATGCAGGGTTAGTTGGTTATCCTGAAAATACATCTTCTGTTTTGTGTAAATGGAAAATTAATTTGTTGCTGATCAAAGGTTTAGATCTTTGGACAACATACCACCAGATAAGCTGAAGATTTATGCATTTCCTTTGTAACGTATTTTCAGTGAACACTTTATTGTTTGTGGAAAGGTCCCAAGAAAAAGATATGATTACAAAAATAACTGTGTTGAGTTTATTTAGCTTAAATTACGATAGACTGCTTTAATGAGGCTTTTGTAGACATCATTAAAGGACACAATTAAAGTCTTCAGATGAGAACCCTATCAGGCTAGCAAAGGGGAGAAAACCACAGGAGCATCCGGATTGTTCACATTCAGTTACAAATTTGATTTCAGCATATAAAAGTAAAAAACATATTAGTGCCGAGTGGAAGCTGGAGGCTATGAAAGCCTTATTGTGTTAAGCTCTCTAAAGCTTCTTACATTAAGGTGATTAAAAAAAAAAAGAGAGAGAGAGGAAGAGATAGTGATTGATGAAACCCTGTTGTGGTGTGCTCTGTGTGCACCGGGGCGTGCAGTGCTGGGGTAGGCACGGTCAGTGGGTGAGGGTCCTTTTGGGGTGCCCTGCCATGGAGAGGATTGGGGTACCAGGCAGTGATGCTCAGGAGCATCAGCACAGTGTGCTGATCATCCCTGCATTTATGTGGTTCAGTGCTGCCAGAGGACATGGGCAGCACAGCGTGAGCTCATGGCCACACCTCACTGTCCAGCTCTGGCCGTGCACCCGAAGGTGCCAGCCAGGGTCAGGCCTGTCTCTCTGGGTGAGCTGGTAGAAAACACAGAAAAGTGTCTCCAGAATCAGCTGCAGTGCATATGGGCTGTACCTCCCTTCTGCGTCAGCTACTGCTGGGCTCGATGGTGTCTTAAAAACTAAATTCCTCCTTGCAGACTGACAGCACAGATCCTTACCCGTGGCTCTGCCAAAAATGAGTGGAAGGCAGCAGTGGTGACAGCCGGAAGACTGGGTCTGTTGTGGTTGGTCTCAGGCAGCAGCCACAGGAAGGTACAAATGGCAACCCTGAGGAAAAGTGGAGGAGGCCAAGTTTGGGGATTAATGATCTGCGTCTGATGTTCGTCTCTCTGCCTCTCTGTCTGTCCCATTTTTATTTGAGATAAGGCATCCCTGCTTCTAGCATTGAGAGCCGTGAGGAAGCGTTTGCTACCTTGCTCAAAAAGAATAAAGACAAAACAAAGCTCATCTGCATTTGAAGTCCTGACCTGTATTTCATGACTCAGATTCTCCAAGGGGTTTTCCCCATACTTTGTGCACATGCTTGTGTGTCTCCTGAAGAGCCAGGTATTTGGCTGGGCAGAGTGGGGCTTTACCCTGCCACACAGGGTCATTTCCCTTCCCTGTCACTAACAGCTTTTTGCAGTCATCTTGCCTTTCCCATGCAGTGTTTGCAAAGCTGTGCCCTCTCCAGCCTGTTGTTCAGCTGCTTATCACTGCTTTGTACCCAGGGACCACACTGGACTCATCCTGTGCTGGCATTGGGCTGGGAGCACTGGCTCTGCCAGTGGGGATTGCTCTGCAAATTACAGGGTGAGCGTGGGAACAGTGCAGGAAAATGCCACTGTAGTGTCCAATCCTTCATTTCTGTGGTCAGAAAAGTGATGGGAAAGTAATCTTTTACAATGCCTGTGGTTGTGAGCCAGGATGAGCTCAGTGGTGGTGGGGACCTGCACCCCCCCTGGTCCAGAACAGGCTGGTGGTGTGTGATGTACAGTGGACAGTCTGTCCCTGTGGGCAGCATTTTGGGATGGCAGAGTCTGAAGCCTCTTGTGACATCCCAAGGTAGCAGTGTTGTGCAGTGCCCTGGTATGCTGCAGCAGAGGATGCTCACTAAATAATTCAGAAAGGCCACTTGATCTGACATTCATCAGGTTAGTAGCCCAGTGACCTTGAGGACACCAGTCTGCTGTTGCTGCGTGTGGCTCTGCTGTGCAGCCCATTGTCATCAGGAGAGTCAACATTGTCACGTGGAACTCTATTGATTGACAGACAACCAATATATCAAGGTGATAAAACACAGCATTTATGAAACATGGGCTCTTGCAATGATTTGTTAAATTAGCCACAGGTCTGAGTTTGTGCAAATGGCAGAAAGTTTAGAGTTGACTGGGTTTGACTCCTTGTCGTTAAAGCTAGCAACAAAGGGAAGAAAGATGGTGCTACATTTACAAGCTGAGCTGTCTGTCTCACACCCCTGCATTGAAGCAGGGGCTTCCTGCTCTTGATCTTTCTTTATTTTAGTAGCTTTTTCCTGCTGGTCGTTTGCTTCATTGCTGGGAGTTGTCAGCATCCATCCTTCTAATGGTGCAAGTCTTTCACCTAACCTTTGATAATGTGCCCCACCAGCTCAGTATTCTCCTTGCTGCCTAATGAAACAGCCATTTCACCTGCATAATGTGCAGAATCCGTCAAGAAATCTTGTGTGCCTTCTGGAGTTATTCCAACACATGACCTTTTCACAAGCCTCACAGTAGGTAACGGTAATATGGAGCAATTGCCAGCAAACCGGCAGCTTTCAAAGCAGGAAGGCTCATTTCCATTTCCCTGAGACAGTTGTGTGTCCAAACGTTACACAGCTTCTGATCTGATTTCTTGTCTCAGAAGAGGCTGTTCGTTGGATTTTGTGGATATTTAGATTTGCAAGTATTGGAACAAGAAGTCTGTCAGGAACGATGACAGTCAGAGACACCGTTTGGAGACACAAAGCTCTTCTGCTCACAGCTAGCCCTGCAGCTGAAGTGTTACAGACATTGGTCTTTTACTGATCTTTTACTTCAGTTTGTGATTCTCACTCCCACTTTATCTTTGTGAACTTACACTGAAAACTTTGCAGTTCCTGGTATGATCCCTTTGTGCAGATGATCAGTTGGCCAAGCAAGCCAAGCAGGACTCGCCTTTAGGGTGGTTGGTTGTGTGGGGATGACAGTGCCACGTGCCCTGGGGTGGGATCCTGTCAGGCTGGTGCAGGGTGATTGAAGCTGCTGTAGATGGTGGCACAGAGGGTGTTGCAGAAGAAGTGTGGGGTTGGACACTCATGCCTTACCAACCTTTCCCCTGAGGGTGAGGCCGGCTGATAGAGACCATTGGAGCACAAATAGAGAAAAGTGTTTGCAGCTGAAGGGCCTTTCCTGCTTGGAAGTTAATGCTGATAAAGTCAGACATTTTTACTCATGTTGGGTGAAAATGAGTGTCTACAGGACGTGCCCTATGGAGCAGGATGTGTTCCTTGTGCTGTTTGTAGCCCCGAGTCACTGCTGCCTGCTTTTAGGGATATGTTTCCAAGGAACACACGTCATTTCTGCTCTACAGCATTTCTGCTCAACATTATCATTTTATAAGCAGGCTTCCTTGTTTGCTTCTGCCCAGTTCAGTTTTGTCTCATTCCCTTTGTGTTGTAATTAACATGTTCTGAGTGTAAGAGGAAAAGTAAATCATCTTGGGGCCATGGCACATTAACCACAGAGAGGCAAGATTGACAGCCTGCCTGCAGCGCTGATTCAGGCTGGAAGGGGCAAAATGGGCCAGTTTAGGAAGCTGAAGAATCAGGGAAGATTTTTCCTACAAGTTCTGTTGTTTGTAGTTGAAGGAGACCATCCTCAGCACTTCAGCCATCTCTAGCAGAAGCCCCTGCTCCATGAAAGGAAGGTCTGATCTGGCTGGATGCACTAAGAGTCAGTGCTCAACTCTTGAACTTGCTTCTCAGACTTAATATAAATGAAAAAAAAAAAAAAGTTCAGATCACTGCACATTCTTGGTTTGTCCCACTTGGCTGAGTAAGTTGGGGAGGTTCTTAGAGCTGGGCTGGTTTGTCCCAGCTGCAGATCTCATCCTTGAGATTTTGTGTGTAATTCCATGTAATTAAACCTAATTTATGAGCCTTAATAATAACAATTTAAGGCATTTGAGGCTGCAGAAAGACTCACAGCTGTAGTTTCTGCATCCTTCTGTGTTCTGTAAACATAGCTAATATTGCCAAAATCAAGGGCTCTGAAATCTGGAGTCAGGCATCAAAAGTCAGGAGCATGCAGCAGAATGTTAAGGAAACTTCCCAGTCTGACCATTCACAAGACTCTCTGGCAGTCACACTCCCAAGGCCACAGACTTTGACTTCTGGGACTGAAGTCCCTTCGCGGCAGCAGCTCCAGTGAGCCTTGAGCCCCGCTTGGCTTCCCCACACACCCCACTCACAGCCAGACCAGGTTTCCTCACCGGTTCAGCCCCAGGTTTCCCACAGCAGTCTCAGATGTCCTGTTCCATAAAGCCATTTATTCCCAGAGCAGCAACACAGACGTAGCCCAAGCTGGTGCCTCTGAGAACCCTCCAAGAAAGGAACTCCTGGGCTTTTATCCTCTCCCAGTCTAGCCCTTCCTCCCAGTCATTTTCCATCTCCTGCTCTCCTTTTTCTGTCCATCCACCTCACTAGTATCACTGGTTTTCAACTCCTTTGTTACCCAAAAGGTCGGTCGGCAATTCCCAGTTCCTGCCATGTCTCTCAGCGGCATCCCCCTCTCTGGCTGGCATCCCCCATCTTCATGTCCTTTGTTATCCCAAAGGTTGGCAGTTCATGGCCTCTTGTCTCGGGATCCCACCCAGAGTTTAAAGTGCATTTCAGCCTCCATCTCAATCTGCAGTTTTCGAGCCCAGCTACCTGGACCAGGTGTATTCATCAACAAGAAGCGCTGTGTGTTGGGAAAATTTTATTTGCTTTCTGTGGGGTTTTTTTGAGTCCACAGAAATGTGTTTTTTTAATTTCACGCATTTTTTGCAAATGCTATAAACTGAGAAGTACACTGTCCTCCAGATGACTCGAATTATTCATTTGTGACCACCGAATTCCCAAACAACGGACTTAAAGAGCAGCAGGAGGGATTTGGCAGCATAGCTCCTTCTCTGCATTTTCTTTTCCAAGGGGAAGGAAACACAGAGGGAAGAGGCTTAGCATCCCCGATGAGGTGGTGTATTCCTGGGGTTCGCAGTACTCATCTGGGACACACATATAAAGGTGTAAATCGTTCATCTGGCTGTGTGAGAGGAAATGTATTAAAAATGCAGTGACCGAAATGCCACGCTAATAACTTGTATTCCCCAGAATATTTAGCCCTGCTGGTCACAAACATTCTGCGTCTAAAAGCCAGTAGGGAATCATAGCAAACTAGTGTAGAAGATAATTGAGAGGGCATTGAAAGACAGGAGAAAAAGGATGCATTGCTCGGAGCCAGCGGATCATTGCGTTAATAGCCCGCGTACCTAAGAAGCGGTACCTGAAGTTTGACAGCAAGTTGAGGTTCGGTCAGCATCAAATAAGAAGGGAAGGATAATTAACGTCTTCACACCATTCAATTTAGGCTGCTGGTGCGCAGCCAACTCTTTGAAACACGCAAGTGAGCGAGGAGGATTTTTTTTTTCCCCCTCTCCCATTGCCCAAGCAGCCCAGAGGATGTATTGATTTCGGGGCTGATTCCCATGTAAATAAAGGGGCGGGTGGCCGGGCCGTGGCGGCGGTCCGGGCGGGATGCGGTGACTTTGGCTTGCTGACATCATTGCTCATTAACATGCAGGAGAGGAGAGCAATGCAACAGCAGAGCCCCGCGCCGCTCCCGCGCCGCCAATTATTCTCCGTGGGCTGCATCGCTCCTCGTTAATGCCCTGCGCTCGGCGAGCAAATTGGACATCCTCTCGCCACCTCCGGGGGTCACTTAGTGAAAGGCAGGCTGGAGGGGGGAGCTGCTGGGTCCCTTCGGATCGGGAGCAGAGAGGGAGGGACCCTCCGGATTTCAAAGCGAGGCGACTGACGCGCAAGCTGCGGACGCGGGGCAGGAAAGGCACGATTTTCCAGGGCAGGTTTCCTTCGGGAACGCGCCGTGCTCGGTGCGTGCCTGCTCGGAAAGGCTTCCACAAAGCCCCGAGCAGGAGCGAGGGATGCTTTATGGCACTGCGGTGCTCCGGCTGGTCCTGCGAGCAGCCGCCAGCCCGCAGGCACCGGGCACAGCTAGGACAGCTGGGCAGCTCCTAGAGCCTTCCCTCCTGCGCTGTCATCGCCAGTGGGAACAGGTAAGGAGCTGCCTTTGGCCAGCCGTGGGTTTTTAGAAGGGATAGAAAGTAGAAGGGAAGAAGAGGAGGAGGAGGAATGAGGAGCATTCCATGGATGCGCGCAGTGTTAACTTTGCTCGGTGTGCTGCTGGTGGTGAGCTGCGAGGGGCTGCGCTGTTTTCCCAGCCTTTGCTGTTCTCCGTGTTTATGGATGTATAAGGTTAATTGTTAAATTGTGTTTCTGCAGCTGCAGGATGTCAGGGAGAAATGCTGATGCTGTTGTAATGGAGTTCTCGTTTTAAAAATAATAGGAGGGCTCAGCTGGCTCTAATAGGAGTTAAAAAATCTTCATCTCTTGGTGTTAATTGTACTGCTCTGGTAAATGCAGCCCCTAGAAGCCTGGATTTTCTGCACATTTTCTGAGCAGACTGGATGGAGGCTGAGGCTGTGAATGAGGATGCTGCCGTTCAGATGTTTATTTTGGTGGTTTTGCCTTCCTGAGAATAGGAAGTTTTAAAGTAATAATCTTTCTAAGCCCTTGTTGTTCATGCCAGAATGGCAAACTATAAACCAACCTAGAACTGCAGCCGAGGGGTTATGTTTTTCAGTGCAATCTTTTCAAGTCCAATTTCCTTTTTTTTTGTTGTCCCTTGAAGGAACATTTTAAGCAGATGTGACACAGACGTGACCTGTGACCGTGGAAAGATTTTAATCCAGTTATTCTTTGTTTTCTAGTCATGAGTCCTTGGCGGTGCTAAACAGTGATTGAATCTTTTTGAGCAGTTGAGGATTAGCGCAGGACAGAATAATGCCAAAATAATTATTTGCGCCAGATGTAGTGTCATCCTTTCAGTTTTAGCTCTCTTATCTTGTAACTTATCTGACTTATTTTCATTCGGCGATTATTTCGCCTGCTGTGGGAGCACTTACATGACTCGCATCACTGCATTGTGTGTTCATAAGGGTGCCGGCTTGAGCCAGTGATAAAGATTTGTAAAGTAAAACTGTCTGCAGCTAACAAGATTATATTTTGCTTCGCATTTTAATCTTCTCCCGTTGTGTGTTTTCTGCCAGCCAGACTCGGCTTAACAGAATGAGGCAGCCTTGCGCATTTGCTGCTGGCAGCCCGGCTGGGCTCAGCCAGCACAGGCTCGGATCAGGCTGGCAGTGTTTGCTGTCACATGCGGGTCAGTATTGCCTGCCTCGGGGGACACCGGCTGAGCCTTAACTTCTGAAATAATGACAATTTTCAGCCTAGCTCGTCCTGCTTCTGAGCGCTTTGCCCATCAGCCAGGTTATTTTCCTTTGGGATGTGTGGCCTGTGAGATGCTTGGATTGCAGCATGTTTACTGGCTCCCGTGGTTTCTGCTTGTCATGCTGCAAATACAAGTGAAGGGCCTTAAAATAGCCTGTACAGCCCTGGGGCACGTCATTGGGAACTCACTTAGCTTAGCTAGTCTGGAGTGATGGGCTTGGAGCCTGGGATGGCATGGGGGAAAGAGACAGGCAGGAAGATAAATACTGCCTGTGGAGAGCCCAGAGTTATTAAAACTTGAGAATTTTCATCTTCAGCTAAGAACAAAGCAGAAAGGACCTCCTGTGATACAGCTCTGCATCTTGTTAGGCTGGAAAGCCACCCAATGCTATAATTAAAATCTGACAAGATAACCCTCTAGGGGAGGGCTTTGTTGCACAGACCCACATTGGCTCTTGGATGGGGAGCCCAGAGGGAGAGTTCCTCAGGGCCCTGCTCCTCCAGTGTCTTCCCTGTCCCATCCCCATCAGCCAGAGGCCCCATTGGTCTCTGGGATCCATGGTTTTGGGGTTGTCCTGCTGTGGGGGACACCAAACCCTCTTAGGTGTCCACAGCCCCTGCATCTGCCCGTCCTGTACCTTCTGCCTTTTATAATCATGAGCTTGCCTTCAGCATTGTTTGCCCACCAGCTTCAGGGTTATTACTGCTGCTGCTGAGCCTGTTCTTCTCTTCAACTTGTAAACTAGTGGTTTACATTTCTTCTCCATGACTGAGGAAAAATATGTGGTTATTACTGTTTCTGTATGCTGAGAGCTGGATCTTTAAGGGGAAAAAAACCAACCCTAATATAAATATGCTGAGAGTAGCGGTAAGCCTGTGAGCTGGCAGGCTGCCTCCATCGTCTTGGATGTGAGGGAGCAGCCTGTTGGATGCCTTTTTTCCTGGTAGCATGGCTGGGCAACAGGCTGGGGCTCACTGCAGCTTCTTTTGCCCCTTCTCTCTCCCACCTTTGCTTGATCTGCAGCTCACGTGGGTGTAGCACTTTGCCCACTTCTGTCTAATCTCTATTATGAAAAAAAATTATTGAATCCTTTGCAAAATATCCTGAGAGATCCAAGTTGAGGGTTCTTCTGAGAGCTGCTGAGTTATTAATACCCTTTAATTTAACCATCTCATCTTTATGCATCAGAATTTTCACAGTTTGTGTCAGGGGTTGTGGCTCATGGGAGCAGCCTGGCACTGTGGCTGAGGTCAAGAGGGTGTTTCAACACCCTGCTGCTCTTACCCAGCTCACAAGGAGAAACTGGAGGCCAAGCAGGGACCTGTGTTCACTGCAGAGCACTGGGGTGCACCTGGGCTCTCCACAATGGCCTGTGATGCACCCCAGATCCCCCACTGTGGTTTAACCACAGGATGGAAAGATTGGTCATGTTTTCATTCTCATCCTGGGGTGTTGCTGAAACATCTGGCCACAGCTTTGGTCTGTGGTTCTGTGACTCCTTGTTTGCCTAAAGAGGGCACCAGACAGATCAGAAGAGGAATCTCGGGGTTTGTGCATTGTGTTGTGTTTTGTTCAAATTTCCTGGTCTGCCCCTGGTGTGCTGATGGTTGTTCTCTGCCATGTGGTGCCTCAGAGCACAGCAGGGTTGGGAGCAGCCTGGAGGCTGCCCCAGGCTGTGCCTCAGGGAGGCAGTGGTTTGGGGACAGTGGAACCCACGGGCAGGTGTTCTACCTGCTTGTGAAAGGAGTGGTCCTGATTCATGATGGAAGCAGAACAAATGGAAAATCCTCAAAGGCTGCTTTTGCTCATATTTGGCTGCATCTGGCAGTACTGGGGATAGTTCTTTTTTTATTCTTATTTTTCTTAATTAAGCAAGAATAGCTTTTGCATTGGTAAAGGATGAGTTTTAAAATTAAAATTAGTCTCCAGCCTGAGGCCAAACATGGACAAACCGGAGAGGAGAATTTTTCCAGGACTGGAAATGGGCTTTGTCATAAAAGCTTCAGTGCCATCCTGGATACCTTCACAACTGCTGCTCCTGGCACTGCAGGGGTCAAGGGGGAACTACAAATAAAACAATACTGTAAAGAAAGTTGACTTGCCTTGAGCAAATTGAGGGGGGAGGCAAAAAACGGATGGGGAAGATGGAGAAGAGTCTGATTTGCAACTCCTCCATCCTCTTAGTGCCTCCTCACCTAATGTGGACCTTCATGCAGATGGATGGCCACATGTGCTTTTCTTATGGCCTTCGGGATCTGGGGGACTTGTATCTGTAGGATGCAACCAGTTTGGTGGCTGGATTATTTCTCTCTTCCTTGATTTCCTGGCATTATTGTTCTGCCAGCTCTGTTGCTACCACCTGATGTTGATCTATCAAGCCAGCTGTTCCCACAACATGTTGTGTCAAGTGAATGTTGGCATCCCTTGACTGTCCTTGCAGGCCACCAAGGGCACCTTGTCCTCAGACTTTGAATTCCTGCTATTTTAGGTACCCACGTCTAATTCACCTGCTCCTCCTTCTGCACCACAGTGGGCAGGTAAAAGATTTTGCTAAGCTTCCATTTAAACCCAGGTAACACAGAGTCTTTGCATTTCATTCCTACTGACAGGTTGGGGTTTTTTCAGGTGCAGTGACTGGAAGAGCTAGGAAGTTGCAATGTTTTATCTGGAGAGGTGCGCCTTTGTCACTGAGATCCACGGGCCCTGAGCCATGGGTAGCAGCTGGATGAGAACTGCTGGGACCACTTAGTTCAAAATACAGTGTTAGAGAAGTTGGAGAAAGAGGCAGAACTTCAGCCTGAATGTCTGTTTTGAGCACAAAAGCTTGGGGCTCCTCTGATGATTCGGAAGTCCATGGGGAAACCACAGCTGGGTGCTGTTTGTGGTTGCTCCATGCCTCAGTTTCCCTGTGCTGGAGAAGAACTGCTGGGCTCTCCCTATGGCAGTGAAGGGCTGTTAATTTTTCCATTTAGGTAAATATTTGCCCTGCCTGTGAGATCTTGAGAAACAGGTCTGTATGGCTGGAGCTCACTTGGGATGGGAAGATGCCTCATTAACTCTGAATTGAGGGGAGGAGATAACAAGCAGGGATATTAAGACACCCTCGTTAAGAGACTCAGGGGTCATAGGAGCTGCCCCAAATCCTGAGCATCCTCTCCCTTTTCCAAGAGGTCTTGGGGTTTTGTGATTTACTGACTGATGGCTGACCCAGAAGCCTTATTGCACTGAGAATGATGGCAGGATGCTGGAGAGAGATCAGGCTGCCACGTGTGTCCTAAGCCAAGTGAGGAGGGAATTGTCCGTCTGCATTTACACACCCCATCTGAGCAGAGCAGACAATTGCTTTTTGAGGGATTCCGAATATTGCATGTTAATGTGTGCACAAATGCATGCAAATCCTGTATTAGGGAGCACAGCAGAGGCATCACATGGCCGTGCAGGGCCATGGCATTCCGGCTTCTCGCTTTGTCTGGAGAGGGAGCTGCTCCCTGATACAGCCCATTTATTTCCATCCCAGAAGAAACAAGTGAGAAGCAGAGATAAGCACCCGCTGGTGGGTGATAAGGGCTGTTTACCGAGTTCCTTCTTTGTCCAAGAGGAATTTTAACATTTCTGCCACAATTTTAAACTCTGCCTTCATTCCTGCTGTTGCTGGGAGGCGTTGGGCTCTGCCTTTTCTCAGAATATTTGTGGATCTCAGCCTGGGCAGGCTTTGCCTTGGTGCTCTTTGCTGTGTTATGTTCTGCATGCCCACTCACTGAACGGGAGGAGAAGAGCCCTGTGGCCAGGAGCTTTTCCTGCAGGCAGGGGCATGCTGCCTTCAGCATCCTAGGGAGTCCCATCCCAAAAGGCAGACATACAGGCTGTTCCCTGGGAGAGGACAGCTTACCTGGCTCCTTTGCTGGAGCTACACACTGTTGGCAAGGACCCCCTTTGCCGTGATGACAGGCTGCCCTCCATCTCTCTTCCCTGACTTTTCAGCTCTGCTCATGCTTTCTCGAATTGGAGTCTGCTAGTTTTTCACAGCAGGGAGACCTCATCTCTCTTCAGAAAGCTGGGGTCATGCTCACAGCTGTCTCCAGAGCCTCTTGCACAGCACCAGTGTTTTCAGCATGGTTTAGCTTTTTGTTGGTGCCATTGCTGAGATGAACGGGCTGCGGGAGGCTCCAGAGATGGCAGAGGCTGTGCTTTGCTAACAGGGTTGTACAACAAGGGACTGCCTCATCCCAGAGACCTCGAGGTCAGTTGGCTTCCTGTCGAGGTCCACGTAGGTGGACCAAAGCTGGGAGTGTACTTCAGCATCCCAAACAAGAGGTACTTTGAAGCCATGTTCTCTCCTTGGTGTGTTGGATTCCTGTTTTCTTCAGATTCCCCTTGTGTACCTGTTTTCATCTGTAGAGAGAAAAGGGCTGGCGTGGGGCGGTGGATCTATTTGCACCTTCCTCCTGCACCAGTGTGTGGGTAGGATGTGACTGGAAGTGGGCTTAGAGTCTCCTCTGAGGAGAGGACTTGCCCACTGTGCCAGGAGCACCACGTAAAAGCAGCCAGTGCAAAATAAAACACATCCATCTTGTAACTTCACTGGCCTTGAGGAGAAGAAATTTTTCAGTCTGTTTCTGAGACGTTGCTGCTTTGTACCATGTGAAGTCAATTCAAGGCAGGCTCCTTTCCAGCTAAATCTGACACCAGGAAATGTTCTTTTTCTCCCCATTTGCTTCCCGCCGTCCTGGCCCCAGTACAGGACAGCTCTGTGTGCAGCTCTGTGCAGAGCAGCCCTGCCGATGCTCCCCAGCCCGTGCCTCCTGCAGCAGCCTGCCTGCCGGCTGGCTCCCACTTGCCTTTCCTCCCTGTCCACAAGCTACAGCTGCTTAAAAGCTCCTTTATTCACCCTCTGTGCTCACAGCCAGTCATGCTGTCAGCCATCCTTGCTTCGTTGTGCTCGTGATATCTCTGATTCTTCCCTGAGACAAGCTTGCAGACCTGGGATGGGAGCAAGATGGAAAGGCTCGTGAATGAAGACGGGATTTCCAGACAGTGATTGGTGTTAATTTATTCTTCCTAAATAAAACCTGGCTGCCTGCTCTCTTCTCAAGTTGTGCAAGGCTGCAGAGGTTGTTGTTGCTGAGGCTTTGGTGGTGGTGAGGCTTGGCCAGAGCCAAGCTAAGGGGTTTCTCTTTGGAGGAGGTGCCACCGCACGTGGGCTGCAGCTCCTTGTCCAGGGTGAGGTGTGTGACACACGGATGGGCTGAGCATCTGCAGGCTGTGCTGCTCTTCCTGCAGTAGGGACTAAGGAGCTGCTGGTGGCAGGAGCAGCCAGGCAGGCTGCCAGCCATGGCCCTGCTCCTCTCCAACACCCACCAGCTCACCTCTGTGGCACCCACATTGTCACTGTGGGCACTGCAGGCACAGGCGAGTGCTGACACGTGCATTGTCTTGCTTTGTGCTGCTCTGCTCTGAGTGCAGCAGGGGAAAAGATTTTTTTCAACCTCATCTCACATTTGAAATGTACATTCTGATATTAAATTTTTGCTATGGGGAATTATTTTTAATTATAGTGAGCTGGAAGATGATAAAATAAAGTTGAGTAAGTGAGACCTATGTGAAGAAGTCATGGAAACCTGATCACAGAAGTGGAAAGACACTCCTAGGACACTGGGTATTGTTCCCATGAAACAACATATCCTAATGTAAAGAAAATTGTAATTAAAGCTGTTAATCATCTGCTTTTAATGAGGGGGAAAAAGCTGAATATCTGAGACAAGATCTTGAATTTTGTACAGCTTGCCCAGGGAGGTGGCAGAAGCCCCATGCCTGGAGATGGTCAGGTTTTAATGGTGCAAAGTTGTCCTGGCTTGGGGACATCACTACTGAGTAGACAGGCTACCTGTGTTGTTTTCATCCTTTGCTTTTCTGACTAGAGCAGCCACTCACCAGCAGTACTTGCTTGCCTGGGATGGGGCAGGAGGGAGGGTGGGGTAAACCAGCTTCCTGACCCGTCCTCAGGCTCCTGGCTGTACGAGGTGTGAGCTGGGGGGGTGGGAGTGATCTCTGGGGTCCAACTGATCACATATCTCACCTATTCAGTCTTTGACGCCGTTATTACAAGTCCTGATTTATTTAATTTATTAAAAGCCAAGATGTCTGATGCTCTCCTGCTGTGTCCCATCTCCTGAAGCAGATGTATCTAGCGTGGGAAGGAGGAGGAAGCCTGTGCCTGGCTTTGTCCTCCTTTGAAGCGCACGATCAATATCCCAAAAGTCAAAATTTGGTTAAGTCCTGAACTGCTGTAGAATAACTAACTCTAGGGCCAAATCTGGGGCTCCACGAATTATTCTTAAAATCTTGTTTCCTATTAAGCTGCTTTTAATCGTATCACAAAATGAGATGGAAACAGCAGTGATACCAGCGACTTTGCTGAGGCAGAGTACCCCTTCCACACCCTTCCACAGTAGCTGATTAATTAAAATATTCACATGAAATGGTACCTTGATTATTTTTTAAGGAAACAGCCAGAGGTGATGCCGAGACTCCCCGACTGGACGCAAACCAGACGCTGGAGTGTGTGGGGGTTGCTGTGTGGTTCAGATCTGATGAAAGGCAGGAAATGGGAAAATCTGGCAAATCTCCCTGGCTTGACTTAACGGAGCCTCTTGACTTTTGCTAGAGTGCGTTTTTTGTGCTGTAATGGCCAAATGGAAATTTAGACTTGAAGCTGGATCTGAGCTATGCTATGCTTAGCTGGCTTGTACACAGCAGTGAAAGAGAAGGAAAGGTGTTTAAAAATTCCAGCCCCTGGGTTTAACTATTGCTTCCCTCTGAATTTCTTGACTTTACCGCAGAGCAGAGAAACCTGCAATAGCAACTGTACATTTTCCCTTGATTTTGTGTGGTACCTTCTTATTCCTGAGATGTCTCCCTTCTGCTACCCAAGTGAAACCTTATCTCATTCCTCAGAAGTCAGTGGTGCTTCATTAGTGCAAATTAATTCAGAATCCTGTGTGGTTGTTCTAAAATAGATACCATTGACCCAGCCTGTGGAAAAGCATGGAGTTTTCAGAAATAGAAGCCAATTTATCAGCATTCCCTTTAACCTCTTTTTCTTTGTCAGGAGATGTTTTCAGCCGGGTTTGTCCTTCGCTGTTACCGTGGTGAAGGGGTGTGGTGATTAGAGGGATGAAACACCCGTCCTGTGAGGAAAGGCTGAGACAACTGGGATTGTTCAGCCTGGAGAAGAGAAGGCTCCGTGGTGACCTTATCAGTCTTTTAGTACCTGCAGGAGCCTACAGGATTGCTGGAGGACTTTATACAAGGGCATTATGGTGTTAGGACAAGGGGGAATGGATTTAAACTGAGGCAGAGTAGGTTTAGATTGGATATTAGGAAGGCATTCTTTACTGTGAGAGGGGTGGGGCCCTAACACACATTGTCTGGAGAACTTGCAGATGTCCCATCCCTTGAAGTGTTCAAGGACAGGCTGGATGGAGCCCTGAGCAGCCTGGTCTGGTGGGAGGTGTCCCTGCCCATGGCAGGAGATGTTGGAACTGAATCACCTTTAAGGTTCCTTTCAACCCAAACCATTCTATGAGTCTGTACTGTCCTGGCAGCCCTGCAGGTAAAAATTCAGGTTCAAGCCTGTGAAGAAAGTCTGTCACAGGCCACAGGCTGCAGGAACAGCCCCTTTAAAGAAGTATTAAGAACAGCTGATAGTTGCAGTGAATTAAGCTAATGGCTGTTGAATGGCAATCTCTGTGGGCTGTTCTTTCAGTTCTTGTGCTTTCCTCCAGTGCTGCTGAGCTGTGGTGTGTGCCACCGAGCCAGGTGGTTAAGATTCCATTGCAGTGTGACTGTGGGCTTTGTAGCCTCCCTTAATTTAATTTAGCTTTATATGTTCAGACTATAATCAATTTTTATGCTACTTTAATAAGCAAATTTATGCTATCAGCATGCTAAAGAGACTTGTCATTCACAGCTTCCCAGTCAATCCACCATTTCCCATTTTAGCAAAGTGCTCAGTTGTCCTAAATTCAGTAATGACTGCAGTTCTGGCTGGCAAGTTGACCCCCACCAGGCCTGGCCTGTGCCTGTGCTGGCCCCTGGAAATACTCTGCATGGTGCAGTAAAGGGACAAGCAATTGCATATCCCCAAACATTGGGCAGTCTGACTCAGATGGATTGCCAAGTGTTGTTCCAGCAAATATGGAGTTTTATTTCCTCATAAGAGAGACAAATCCTCTGTTAGAAAATGCCTGAGGATAAGAAAGGGTTGAGTTTAGTCTCTGCAGGCCAACGACTGGCAGGAATAACATTCTGATTTAAAGCTCTGCTCAACAGGCATCTCTTTTTCTCTCTGCTCACCTTACAGGAAGATTTGCCTTCACTGTAAGTGCTCCCAGGAAGAGCACATTGTAACAGTTATGCCTTTGGAGATGGAGAAGACAGTCACGAAGCTCATGTTTGACTTCCAGAGGAATTCAACTTCTGACGACGACTCAGGCTGTGCTTTGGAGGAGTATGCCTGGGTGCCCCCCGGCCTGAAGCCTGAGCAGGTAACGATGACACCACCCAGCTACCAGAGAATAATTGGTTTTGCATGTCCTTTCAAAATAGTTTACCTGATTTTTTTTTTTCTAGGGGTGCAAGCACTTGTTGTGTGTGGTTGTTTCTGGGTGCACTAGAGAGGCTTTGCAGGGTCTGAGTGCTCAAATGGAACAAAACAGACATGTGATCCTTGCAGGACCTGTGGTTTTCTGCGTCTGTGGATGTAATTGGTAATTGAGAGGGGGGAAACAAAATACCTCCAGGATGGGATTTCTTGTGGTTGTGCAAGGGAAAAGACATATCTAATGTTTCACTGGGAAAGAGGCGATGGGACTCAAGTGTTTCCCAGGGGCTCAGTGTTGTGTTCTGCCCTCCTGGACTGCTCTTCTCTGTGGTGAGTCCAGGGCAGACAGTCAAAGCTGGTAGATAACTCTGAAAAATGGGCCAAAAGCTTTGTGGTTTGGGTTTTCCTAGTATGATGTTTATGCCTTGCTGGAAGGAATAGCTTAAATAAAGCTCAAGTCTCTTGGTGCAGGATTGAGTGGGATGGATTAGACCTCAGTGTGCTCTGTGGAGCGTGCATTGATTCTGCTCCTTCCAGTTTACATGATTCCTTTGATTTTTTACGCTGGTCCTTTATATGTTCAAGTCAGAACTTCATTTGCAGTGGAGATGGTAAAATGAGCTTAGTCTTGATAATTGCAGTATGATATGATATGGCAATAATTTTAAACTGTAAGGAGGCTGGAAGGGGGTGGAAAGCTTTCATTCTTACTGCCATAGTTGCTGTCCTTAAGTGCTGTGTTTTCCTGTGCTTTTATTCAGACAGGCTTAGGAATTTCCTGAAATATTTTGGCTCCACCCGTAGGCTGTAAATATTAACTGTCTGATTAGAGAAAATCCAGTTGTTTGGTAGCTTGTTTCTTTTTTTTTTTTTTCCCTTGTCTTTATAAGCCTTGCTCAGTGCTCACTTGAAACTCCACAGCACCATGTGTTTCACTTGGTGCCATCCAACAGTGCAAATCAGGCAGCAGCCTTATTTTCTGTCACCTCCCTTATGTCAGAGGCTCTCTTTTTGCCTCACAGGAGGTACAAGACGTGGTGTGTGGAGAAATGCAGATGGTTCTGAAGTGGCTTTGCTGGTCCTTCATGCTGTGACAACGTGGACTGGTTGAGTTTGGGGGATGCCATTGGAGGGCCACCCCCAAGCTGGTGCCACCTGCTCTCATTGCTGGTTTCTGACCAGATGTGTCAGCAGCTTCTGGAGCACAAGCTGGCCCATGTTGCTGTAGCTTTGGGTGGAAATACAGGTATTTTGTGACAGGTGGCACCTGACCAGGTATACATGGTCTCTAATGAGTACATCATGGCATGGGTAGTGATTGAAACCCACTTTCAGCATGAAGGTGGCATATTCCAGGAGACCCGTGTGCTTCTTTGATCCCTTAGGTGCTCTTTAAATGTGGCATCAGGGAGTTTGGGATGCTCAGGAGGAAATGGAAGTCCATTAGCTCTCCCAGTAGCTACTGACATCTCATGCATCACTCAGGTTAATGTAATTTTAGGTTCTTCCAGCATCTGTTTCTTGCAGAGGTCATGGTGCTCCTCAGTCCAAACACTTGTTTTGTCAGTATATTCCTCAGTCTGCATCACTGGGCCTTTCTGCAAATTTGCCACTTCAGACCTGTGTCTAATCACCATGGAGATAAAGATGAGCCATAAGCAGAGCCAGAGACAGGCCCTGAAATCCACCCAGCAGAGCTCATGTGCCAGCCCTGTCATGACTTTTCACGTGTTGGATGAGCCACTGAGATGACAAAAACGAGGTGTGACTTCCCTGGGCTGTGCAGGAGCCACACTGCAGGCCTGGCCTTTGTCCCTGGTGAAGAGCAGCACCCTGAATTTCATGGAATCACAGAATGGTTGTCCCATGGCTGGGGATGCCCCATAGTGCAGGAGGGGCCATTTACCTCCCACAGGGGTAGGAGATGCCTCTGCAGCAACTCACTGGGGACGTGTCAGTCTGCAGGCAGATGTGTGGCTTTTTGGTCACTGAGTCAGGTGTGTGCACGTGATGTGGAGCCTCTGCAAGGCTGGTGCCTGCCATGGAGCAGCTGGTGGGCTCTGCCCTGGCTGAGGGTACTGCTGTCAGGCTGGGCTGAAAATACAGATTAACAGACAGGGAATTTTTCTGTGCCTCCTGCTGTTTAGCTGTTGTATTTTTTTGGATGTGAAACAGATTAAATGAAACAACTTTTTCCGCAATATTCTACTTTATTAAAATCTCAGTGCAGTATATGAACTGGGGAGGTAAGTGTTCCCCTGAAAGACTAATGCAAATTTCTTATTTTACTTGGACGACAGCCTCCCTACCTCACTATTCTTGGGAGACAGCGCTCATGTCTCACTCAACACTGCAATTTGCAGGATTTCAGTGGGGAGGAGTTGGCCTGCAAACATGACATTGTTTTTGGCAGTGTCCAAAGGTCATTTCAGTATTTGAAGAATCCCTTCAATCCAAAGCTTAAATTGCTGTCATATATAGGGGAATCGACTCAAACCTATAAGGTCTCACTGTACTCCTGGATACTAACTCAGGCCTCAGCTGGTCTGTGGTACATGCCATAGTGAAAATCATGTTGGTTACTCAGTGCCAGTACTGAAGACAAAAAAAGCATTGGTCTGGTGTTCACAGATACTGATCCAAACATTGTAATGAGGAGTGGAGCTGGAAGTTATCCCTTATATTATGGCTCATCAGTGTGTAAAACTAAAAAGTCTTACGGTGTGTAAGGCTAAAAAGGGCTTTACTCAAAAGTCATAAATGTAATATATTTCTAAATACGTTTATAACACAGGGATTAGGATAGTAATTTAAAAGGTATGATAAAAATTGTTCTGGTAGACCAACTAAAATGTATGACATGTCTGCTCAAGAAAGAGGGGCATAAACTGGAAGGACACTGGAATTGTTATTTCATTGAGGAGCCTACAAGAGCTTAGTTTGTCCAGCCTAGCAAATTGTTCATTAGAATTGTTCTTCCCCCTGTTCATTAGAGGGGGAAGAGCAGTTATCCAAGAACATAGACATAAACTGTCTCCAAATGCATTCAGGCAGGAAATTGGAAGAAGTTTGAGACCATCAGAGGTGTAATGCTCAGCAACAACCTGCAAGCCAGGAAAGTGACAGGTAAAATCCCAGGACTGAGCTCCATAAATCACAATGTGATAAGGAAACAGAGTTCCTTGTAGTAGCAATCAGCTACAGAGGATGGCTCGGAGGCTCCAATCCCACTTGGGTTGGATTGAATGAGAAGTTGTTTTATGGCAGAAGAGGGACTTCTCTTCTGGAAGATAGGGATGCAGATGGGAATGGCAGAGATGGTTGTACAGAAGCAGGGACATGGGCTTTGTGAAATGCTCTTTTCTTCTGCCTGTAGTTCAATGGCTGGATAAAGAAATGTGTCAAAGTCTTGAAATGGGCAAACACCTTTAGAAGTGTGTCCTCAGCAAAGCAAAATCCCAGGCTGAGCCTGGCTGCAGAGGCAGAGGAAGACATCTTTGGGAGCCAGTTTGTCTGCTGGGGCTGGCAGTGTGACAGCTGATCCTCCTTGCACTGACATAAGTTTGAGGGCAGATGCTTGAAAATAAGTCCTTTTGTGATTGTTTTTCACATTTTTAGGCAAGGCATGTGTAAATACATGTGAATGTGCAGCCTTGAATTCCTTGGGCCTGTGGTTTGGAGAAATCCAGAGGGGTTATAACATGCCACTTTGAATTTCTGAATACAAGGGATTTTTTAGGATTTCTGTCTTTATTGTGTCTCAGTATTAGGAGCAGCTGGTTATGGGCAGAAATTTCCAATTAAACAAAAGATGGGGCTCTACTTCAGCCTTGCTGTGGCTTTTTTGTATGGCTCTGGCATGCCAGCATCTGAGACCCTTGCATGTGCTGTAAGAACTTAATTCCCTCTTGTTGTCAACACAGTTGCTCTGGTTGAGTCCCTTAAAAAGTTATGAAAATCTCATCTGAGCTAAAATTAGCAGCATGAAGGTTCAGGGGACCATTTTTCTCTAAGGCAGCCATTAGAGCTTGGACCTCAAGAGCTTGGCAGTGGTGTGAAACTTGTAGCTGTCACAGGGAATTTATCCAGGGGCTAGCATGCATGTTAATCCTTCTTCTGGATATTTTGCAAGACCTGTTGCAAGGGCTTGAGTTATAAAACCTTCAAGTTTCATCAGTTGCTGTTCAGGTCACAAAGTGAGGAAAGGAGAACGGAGATGAACCCACACTGAACACGCATTTACACCTTACATAAAGGTTTTCACCATTCTGGTGAGGCAGAAAGTACATTATCTGGGCCAGGCATCTCTGGGGGACGTGTGTCTCACTTGTGCCTGTCATTGTGCCACGGTCATTGTACCATCTTGTTCTTTCTTGAGCCCTCTGAGTTCAGCAAACTGTTTCACTCCTCAAGAGACTGAAGGCTTGCATGGGGCAAGGAAGGAGTAAAACAGACCAAAGCGACCCTGTCCCCCACACCTGTGTAGAAGTGGGAAGCAGACAAACTAATTTACAGCCTGGTAGAGGAAGGACAAAAGGTCCATGAAGAGCTCTTCCTTGCTGTAGATCCTGAGAGCAGAGCAGCGTGGATGGAAAGCTGATGGCCCCGAGGGGAAGCTGTTCCTCGTGTACCCTGCTCCCAGGAGCTGCAGCTGCCTCTCATTTTGCCCGCTTACACATGTGCACGCTGGAGTATTTTACCCAAAAGCTGCCTTTCAGCACCTTTTGAAAAGCTCTCCAGTTTCACTTTGAGGTAGGCTAAGTCCATCACCTCCCCGGTGAACTCTCTCAGTATCTAAATAGCCCGGCAGTTAGCGGCTCTTATTTCAAGGCTGGAGCTGTCTAAATCCAGCCTCCAGGCATCGGACTGTGCCGAATGCTTCCCAGCTGCTGGATGGAGCAGCAGTCCTGCACACGGAATGCTTTCTCTGTGTGTGATGCCGGTGCTGCATGGCTTGGGGGCAGCTGGAGTGGGGTAAGAGGTCCTGGAGCTGTTCCCCTGCCCTGGAACGGAGTAGATGAAGTGTGAGCACATCCCATGCTGCAAAAGAGCCAATGGCAAAACCATGTCTGGACATTTGCTCCATTTCTATATCCTGGGGTGTTGCCCTGATTGTGGTGAGCCAGTGGAAGCTGAAAAAATTACTTAATCCTTGAACAATCTTATTGTCAGGGAAGGAATCAGCTACTTTTGGTGGGTCACAGAAATCAAACCACTCTCACCTGACATGGTTTGCTCAATTCTGAAATTTGAAGAGTATGTGTGGAGGTCAGCAGAGGTGAGAGGCTGGGGAGGAGCAGGGAGTGGAAAAGGAAACTGAAAAACCCTGGCCTACCCAACAGAGACTTCTCCTGGAGCTTTATTCCAGTGTGCAATTACAGCTTTTCTGAGTTGCAGTGTTATGCAAGCGTGCTGCCCCTTAGAAATCCCAAGAGCATGTTATGTGGGATACCCAGGGGAATGATCAGTGATGATCAATGCAGCAGATGATCGTTATCATTATCATTCCTGGTGCTCCAGGGGACCCTGAGCCCTGCATGGACCTCGCAGCATAGACCGCTCTCGACGCTGTTGAAAGCACTGATCTGGCTCTTTTAAATCCAAATTCAATTTCTGCTTAAAAAAAAAAAAAAAAAAGAAAAATCATGTCATAGGCTTTCACAAGTCTAAAACGTGTGGACATAGGGCCTTCATTGAAATGTTCCTCTTTGATGCCAGCAGGAAGCAGCGCTTCCGCGGGATCTCTTACAGCCGAGAGCTGCTCCAAAGGCTTGGCAGGGAGGGATGTCGTCCTCGACTGGGGAGCAGCAGCGCTCCGACGCCTCGGCTGCCGTGGGAGAGGAGCGTGCGGAAAGCCGCAGAGCGTGCCAGAACAAATAGCACTTAGAAAAATGATTTTTCCTTTGTTCCCTGCCTTTGTCCCTCTGCCTTAGGAGCGGGTTTCCAAGAGCAAGCGCGGCGTTGCGGGATGCCGGACTGCCCGGCGCCAGGATTGCATCTGCCTCCCACTGCCGTGTGCCGGGATGGGCGCTCGCGGCTCTGGGGGTGACACAGGCCTGCTCCCAGCGGGGCTCTGGGCTCTCAGGGGACACTCGGGATCCCTCCAGGGTGCCTGCCTGCATCCCCACACTTGGCAGAGCCAGCCAGCAGTTCCCACTCTTCATTTCAGAGCATCTGGCCCTGCTGTAAGGATTGTTTTGCTTCAAAAAAATAAATCAGGGCTTTGTATCCTAATGGCCTTGGAAAAGGAGGACGTGCCAGACTCGGGCCAAAGCACACTGAACCCGTTTTCCAGGCTCACACGTGCTGTCATCTGTGGAGCTTGTGTGTGAGTCAGTGTGTACAAGAACAATATTTCACAGACATATTGGGAAGGTTATTTGCATGTGGTTTGTTTGGGATTTTTTCCCCCTTGGTTTTCCAAGCAGGACATACAAAAGACATACAAAAGCATCAGGTTTGTTTCTCTGTCAATTTTAAGTGCTCAGTGTAAAGGATCATTAAAGCCTGACGTGTGCTGTTCAGAAGCTGGCACTGGGGAGGAGCAGGCAAGCCACAGGAGCAGCCCTGCTCGCCCAGGCCAGCACAGGCTTGTCAGAGCCACTGGCTGCCTTCTTCCCTCAGCAGCCAGATCCCGTGGGAGTTTGCACGCAGCAGTGAGCCAGGAGAAGGGGCCACAATTGAGCACACACACATCAATGTGCCACCAGCTCCCTGTGCTGCCACGGGACATCCCTGGCTGTCATGGAATGGGCTGCCAGGGCTGTGGTACCCTGGCACATTCCCAGGGGAAATGATGCTGTCCTGGGTACGGGGGGGACACTGGGGAATGCTGTGTTTTGTGATGCTTTACTGCACTGTGCCTGAGTGCTGGCTCACTCACCGAGGTCCCCCTTTTTGGGGACATCTGCGTTCAGGCATGCTACTGCGCACAGGCCAGCACGTCCTGCTCTCACAGGGCTCTTTGAAAAGCCTTGCAGTTGGTTTTGCAGTTGGTTTGGTTTCAGGAGAGCCAGGCAGGATTGCCCAGCTGGAGCTGTGAGGGCTGAGCAAGTCAGCACCCGTGCCAGGACACTGTGAGCTCCTTTGTAGTCCATCCCAGCCATGCAGTCATCCCAAACAGCCCGGTTTGGTGGGTGCTTTAGGAAGGGGTGTTGTGCTCAGGGCGAGTACGACCAAATGCTACTTCCCAACAGCAATTTGTGGCCTAAGAAATATGATATTTCCCCTCCACCTACTTTAATTCATTGATCAAAGAGATCCTTCGCCAATAGCTTGAATTTACAGGATGTTTGCAAACTTTTCCTTCTAGAAGGTGTAAGGCTTTGCTCACAGATATGCTCATGTGGGTTTTGTCTTTGGTCACCCTGGGACCATCAGGACATGCTGTAGTCCTGCCTTTATTTAGCAGGGCCAGGGTAGGTTTGTAAACTGTCAAAGTTAAACTGGAAACATACTCCTAAGAAGACCACAGAGCACAAAGGCATTTGTAAACTAATGTAATTACTCTCCTCAGTGCCTTTGAATAAAGTTGGCTCCAGTTTAAAGGTTTTTTCCTACCCTGTCTTTACATTATGTTCTTTCCTTTCTCCTGGTTTGTTACTTTTTTAATTTCTACCTCCCCCTTTTCCCCTCCTCCCTTTTAGCATCAAGCAGCTGTTAATTTCCAAAATATATCAGTTTTTGTTAGCAAAACTTGTTGTTTGGACATTTTCCTTGTGAAGGTGAGAATAATACCTTGGGAATCTGCTGTGCCAGGTTCTGGTAGCATGGAGCCTGTCCAAGTGGGACTTCTCTGGGGCAGGATGGAGCTTGCCCAGCCTGCCAGCATCCCATGGCACCTACAGGCTAGCACCCACAGCTGTCCCTGTGTCCAGTGCCAGACCTTGCCCATAGCATCTGCAACCTTGAGATGTTGTGTGAAGCTTTATTTTAACTCAGGGTGATGTTTTCCAGTCTCTTTTGGGATTTCTCTCATGCAGATGTGAGCAGAAGTCAGAGTGAAGTGGGAAAAATGGGAAAACTGAGGATGAAACCTAGTCCAGCCCCACAAGGGGCTCCTGTGTGTTAATGATGCTTGTTGGGATAACCACGGGCAGAGCAAATCTGTTGTGAGGGGAAGTGGGAGGATGCAGAGCTGCTGGGTTGTACAGCAGAAGTATTTAATAATAAAACAGTTACAGATACTGCATAGTTTAAAGAGGAAATGTTATCTCTCTGGGGTCATTGCTTGCACTGTTACCCTTATCTGGGTGAACTCCTGTGGCAGAGCCTGTAAGGGCAGTGAGGAGCCATCAGCAGGCACGTGGGGGGTCTGGCCCTGGCCCTGCAAGGCTCGCCAGCTACAAGGCTTGTGCATGCTGCAACACAGAGCTGGATGGAGGAGGAGTTACTTTTCCATAAAACAGTGACCTTTTGTACAAAAGCAAAGTGCAGACTGAGCAGTTTTAGTTTCCCAGCAAGTCAACACTTTCTGCAGGCTTTTTCCCTGAAAAGCCAGGTTGATCTAAGAATCCCCTTTTCCTTCTATATTTTTGAGCATCGCACAGACCTGGGCACAGAGGCAGGAAGGCTGGCAGCCTGTGACCCTGTCCCTCCCAGTCTTGGGTCTCCCATCCAAGGAGCTGGGTTCATGCCATGGGATCAGGGTGATGGATGAGAGAGAGTTACATGCACAGGCGTGGCCTAATGTCAGCCTGGGCAAGGAGTGTCCTTCTGCTCTTCGTCTGCCCTCTGGATGGATCTCCTGGGATAGAAGTGATGTCCCGGGTGAAAGGATCTGTGCATCCCTCTGGTTCCAGACTTTCCCCAGAATGGGCTGGTGGCTGCAGAAAGCTGTTGGCAGGCGTAAGGGTTTTCTCCCCGTGAGATGTTCCACAGGTACTGGACAAGGATTGGCGACTGCCTCTGCTCCATCCTCTCCATGAGCACTCCTCTAGAAGGTCCCTGTAGCTGATGCAGATCCAAAACAAACCCTTTCAGGTTATTTCAGGCAACAGAGCACAGGTTGGAGCCTGTTGTATTTATTTTGTTTTGCTTCTCAAACCAAATTGCCCATCCCTGCCAAGCTATGTTTGCTGGTGTGATGGGAACCAGTTCCTGCAGTCCTGCTGGGAGTAAATGGAAAACTTCCCAGCGGAAGCAGGAGCAGAGCTGGGCACGTACGTCCTGCTGGATTGTGCTCCGGGAAGGCAGCACCCAGGCAGCTGAAGGAAGAGCTCCCATCCTTGGTTTTTGCCCAGGGTGAGCGTCTTGGGGCTCGTTGCTGTAGTAATTTGGCAGCTCTTAAAAAAAAAAAAAGTAATTTATGGTCTCCACCGACTTCAAGGACTGGGTGGGCAAAAAAGCTTCATTGCATTTGCAAGAAATCAAAACATTGCAAGAAATCAAAACACAAGCTAACCAATGTGAGCACAGGGCACAGTGTACAGCCTCTCTGCACGTGGGGAATTTGGCAGGAGAAGCCACAGGAGTGTGTGCTGGCTGGGCACGCACAGCGTGGCCGTGTGGGAGCCTGGCAGCCCAGGAAAGGGTCTGGTGTGGCAGCCAGGGCATTGCAGGGAGATTTTCAACTCAAAAACACTGCTGCAGACTTGCTGCATGAACTTAGGGAACTCATTTAACGTCATGATGCTACAATTCGTCCTTTGCAATGTGTATATTTGCTACCTTGTGTAGCATGTCATAAGAATTTTAGTTTTTAATGTGCTTTGATGTTCCTGGATGAAGCATGCTCTATAAATGCAAAGTAAGTATTCTAATGTATGTAGTTTGTTTTCTTTTTAACATAACAAAATATTTCGCAGCCATTCTTTCTTTGACAGTTTCCATAGCTGGTGGGTCTGTTTCTGCTGCGCCTTAGCAAAACAATTTTAGGGTTTTGCAGTGGCATATGCTCAGCATGTTCCTCAGCTTTGCAACACAAGCAGTTCCCCTGTCATCAGCACTGCAGACCTGCCTGTGGAAATCTGCTAAAATCTCCCTTTCTGGAAAGCCTGATGATGGGGAAAGGTGGATGGTGACATCGGTTTGGGAGGAACCATAAATTGAGAAAATCACTGGAGCAGCTCTTGCTCTCAGGTAGTTCTGAATGAGAGCAGGGAGTGAGATGAATGCAGAGCAATTATTCCTGAATAAAGCTAGATTTGGATAGTTATTTTGGAATAAAAGGGTATTCCTTTTTGTAGAAGGTAACTGTGTGTGAGCCACCCCCATCAGCCTGCAAGCCCATGGGTGAGCTCCTCTGCCAGCCAGCCCTGTGTAACCCAGCCCGTGTCCCCACTCCTCCCAGTGGCCCGCAGCACCCTGTGATCTGCAGATGCTGTGGGGCTGTGCAGGCAGGGGGGGCTTCTCTGGAGAGAGCTGGCCCAGGTGGTGCTTTCTAGGCCAAAGTCCAAAGCATACAGCAAGGGACAAAGCTGATCAGAAACCACTGCAAATGAAGTGTTATTTGGGAAAAGCCCTGTGAAAGCTGCAGGCAGTGCAGCCACTCCAGAATGAATTGCTGATAGCTGAGGGAGCATCTCGGGGCTAATCCCACCATGGCAAAGGCAGAGAGCTGTGCACACTGGGAGAACAGCCTGCATCTCTCCAGCCAGGAGCAGATTTAAGGAAGCTAGCCAGCCCTCTGCTTCTGCCCAAGCATCCGGAGACATCTGGGGCTGCAGTGAAGCCCAATCCCAGCTGAGCTTACCTTTACCTTCTCCTGGTTCTTCCCAAGCTGTTCAGTGTCCCTGTGGCCATTCTGGAGCGGATCCTCAGCCAGCAAGTCCCCTCCTGGTGCTGGCCCGGCCCTTGAGTGCACATCCCAGGTGTGGCAGTCGGAGGAGAGATGCTGGGGTTCAGGGTGTGCTTCCTCTCCGGGCTGCACTGCGCTCCCAGCGTCGGGCACGCTGTTCCTCAGCCTTTTTAATAGCTGATTTTAATTACACGCTCTGAGACGAAAGAGAAAAACTAAGCCTTCCAACAGATTTTATCTGCTGTTTATTTCCACAAATTGCTGCAGAAAAAAGCCCTCAGGGGTTTGATGGAGGTGGAGGCTGAGATAGCCGGCAACACGGAGACTGCTGGGGCGCAGCCTTTTTAACCTCCCTGCCGAGGCAGGTGCCGACACATCCCCGCAGCCGGCGCAATGCTCACGCTATGGAGGCTGACAGAGCAAACGGTAACGTGCCCACCTCGCCGGGGCTGCCACCCCCCTGCCTTGAAGGAGAAAAGAAAACAAACCTGAAGCAGCTCCTGGCAGTGTTTCTCTGCTCGGAATCTTGGGGAAGACCCAGTGCTTGCTGCCTCGGGGGGTGGTTGCTGGCCGGGCACAGGGGCATGGGCTCGGCCAGGGAACCCCACTGCAGTCCCCTCTTTTGTTCCGTAGGTGCACCAGTACTACAGCTGCCTGCCCGAGGACAAGGTTCCCTATGTCAACAGCCCGGGAGAAAAATCTCGCATAAAGCAACTTCTTCACCAGCTGCCACCACATGACAATGAGGTCAGTATCCAGAAAATGTCCTTGGACATCGGCAGGGCTGCGGATGGGGAACGGACGCTCCTCCTGGGGTTGCTTGTGGGAAGCGTGGCTTTCCTTTCTTAACTCCTTTTGCTCTTCAGGGGGATATACTTGAATTTCAGTCATGTTGCTATTTAAGTTGCTGTATTTGCTTCCTGCTTTGATTGTTGGAGGTGGGGAGTTGTTTGTTTCTAAAGTTAAATTTTTTTTAAGTCGTCTTTCTTCAGTTGTCTGAAATAAAAGCGTTTCCTCAGCCCTTGGAGGCCAGGGCCCCGTTAAAAGTGGCTTGGAATGCTGTTGAGATTATCTAGAGACAGATCCAAAGTTGCAAAAGCCTTTTCCCAGGTGCTGCTTCCGACTCACCTTGGAGTGGGAGTGAGTGTGCTAAGGAGGGGCTTTCTGGGCTGAGCATTGCGAGCTGGGAGAGCCTGAGAGGCCACAGGTTGAGTCAAAACCAGTCAGAGCAAAATAAACCTTCTTGCATCTCGCAGGAATGACGTGAGGCAGCAAAAAGGGTCTGGTTTTTGACGTCCTGATCTCACCAGTGAGAACAATGGCTTCTGGTAACCCACAAAATTTCCCTGTGTAAACAAAAAAAAAAAATATTTTCATGCTACTTTCTGAAGAAGCCACTCTGGGAAATACATGCAGGTAACTTGTTTGATCTCAGTCAGATTTTAACAAGTTTGCCTGCGTGTGGCTGGGTGCCATGGGCACAGCACTGTCAGCATGGGGGGAGCTCTAGGCACAAAGAAGGGACTTCTTCCTGTACACCCTTGGGTCCCAACCTGCCTGCCTGCTTCCCTGGCAGCTGCTGGAAACCCACAGCCTCTGACAGCCAAAAAACATAAGAATAAATACACACAAATGCTGGTACTGCAGCCTGTTTTCCTGCAAGTTGGACTTGTAGGTCTGTGTGTATTTTCTGCAAATTGACAGATTTTGCATCCAGTTTCCCTTCATGCTCAGTTTTCCTCCTTTTAACATTCAAGGTGTGCTGGTTGCTCATGTGAATAACCCTGCTCAGCTCCATGAGCCTGCTCTCCCAAGTAACGGAGGGTGGATTGGGCACTGGTGCTACATTTGACCTCCCTGGCTCTTCAGTTGTATTCCCCATTGAAATGCAACCAGCCAAGGGCTAAGCCTGCAGGATGGAAATAGCCAGGAAAACCTCAGAGTTTTATAAGCTTCAGGGAAATTGCATCATTCATTGTTTGTATCCTTTTATTTTACTTATTTCCTTATTACCTTGCAATGCAGAGGTTTTGCAAATGAGCAGGCTTGATCCTGTGCTGGAAGAATAGTTCACAAGTCACTGGAACTCTGTCTTTCGTGCAGAGAAAAGGGTCTGTGCTCTAGAAATGCCAGTGGAATATTATTAAGACCTCTGCCACAGGAGGCTGATGGAGAAAGCAGGAAAACCCATCAGTCCAGTTGCTGGTCTCTGGGTGGGTCTCTGAGAACCCTGCTTTTAAGACTTTTCTACAAATTGAGTACCCAAAGAGCAACAATCCTCCTGCCCTTTTTTCTCATCTCAGCCTCTTGAAATTGTGACCAAACCCCAGATATCTGAAGCCCATTGTTTCTCCAGCCTCCCCACAGCCAAGGGCAGAGGTTTGCAGGACCCATGGAACATCCCTGCCTCACAGGGCAGCGAGCCAGGGACACCCCAGGCACTGAGCATCACTTGTGTTTTTTAGGTTCGCTATTGCAATTCACTGGATGAGGAGGAGAAGAGGGAGCTCAAACTCTTCAGCAACCAGAGGAAGAGAGAAAATTTAGGGAGAGGCAATGTCCGGCCATTCCCTGTAACCATGACAGGAGCCATCTGTGAGCAGGTAGGTAGTGGCTGATGAACTGGTACCTGCATCACCCAAGTTAAGTGAAACACATCTCCTCTGAAGACAGGCTGAGAGAGTTGGGTTGTTCACCCTGGAGAAGAGAAGTTTCTGGGGTGCTTCAAAAACTTTTCCAGTACCTAAATGGACTACATGAGAGCGGAACAGGGACTTTTTACAAGGGCATATATTGATAGAGGGAATGGCTTTAAACTGACAAAGGGCATGTTTAGGTTGGATATTAGAAAGAAATCCTTTCCTGTGAGGGTGTTGAGGCAATGGCACAGGTTGCCTAGGGAAGCTGCAGCTACTTCATCCCTGAAAGTGTTCAGGCCAGATTGGATGAGGCTTTGAGGAACCTGGAGTGGTAGAAGATGTCCCTGCCCATGGCATGGGGATTGGAACTGGATGATCTTCAGGTCCCTTCCAAGTGACACCATTTCACAATCACGAAACAAGCATCTGCCTGTGGCCCTGCCAGGTGTGAGTGCTGGAGTGTGTCAGGGCACCTTTCAGGATATTTAACATGGAGTTGTCAGTTCAGCTCCTGGCATTGTGCAGGGCACTGATTGTGAGAGCATCCTGTAGGTGATGGGGGCAGTGGGGTCACCCACACGCCTCCGTTAATCCCTGGCTTTTCTGGCAGTGCGGCGGCCAGATCAATGGAGGGGACATGGCCGTCTTCGCCTCACGTGCGGGACACGGCGTCTGCTGGCACCCTCCCTGCTTCATCTGCAGTGTCTGCAATGAGCTGCTGGTCGACCTGATCTACTTCTACCAGGATGGGAAGATCTACTGTGGCAGGCACCACGCCGAGTGCCTCAAGCCCCGCTGCGCCGCATGCGATGAGGTAAGAGACAGCATCTGCCATGAGCTGCCGCCTGCTGGGTGGCACAGAGGGTTGGGTGGCATTTCCCCTCCATCCCTGACTTTTTCATGGAGTCATGCACACCAAACTGGTGGCTTGGTTGTGCCAAGGATTCGAGCAAGCTTTTCCTGAGGTTTCAAATATTCTTGGTTGCAGTCTGCCTAGGACTGTTATGAGTTAGGGCCTCATCTACACACAGGAAGCTGGGGGGTTTCCATGAGTGTTTTAAGTAGAAGCACAGCCCCCTGTCTTTGTGATTTTAGCCCAGCTGAGTGTAGTGATCCTCCCTTCTCCTCCATTGCCCCAGAAGAAGCCCCTGGTGGGATGAGGGCTGTATTTCTTACAAGTCAGTCATGTCTCAGTACACGCCGAGCTGAAATAGGCTTTGAGAGAGGCGATTAACAGGCTATAGGAAGCTGAACAAATAGAATACAAAACTGAGATAGAAAACCATACAGAGTCGCCTCTGAGCACTTCTCAGTTGTCAATCTCTGTTTAAAAGGCTGGTGAAGGAAATTGCTCTGGTTTTTAGGTATGAAAACCATAGAGTGGAAAACCGTATATACTGTAAAATACCACGTCCCATCCTTGTAAGCATGTAATAGTAAATATCCAAGGCTATATGCACTTCAAATATAAAGAGCATTGATGTATGTGTCCAATTAAATTTGTAGTGTTACCAGTGAAAGACAGCCCTAACCGTTCAACCGGCTCTATTTCTTTGTAGCTTAGGCTGGGTAGGTTTTTTTTCATGTATTTTTTATCCCTGCAAATTCTTATTTAATTCTTTCATTCAGCTCATTCTTCAGCATGCTTTTCTTCCCCTAAAACATCAAGTACTAATTGTGAGAAGCAGTAATTCAGGGGTAGGAGGATCTGCAAGGGAAAAGCTTTTGGTGTATTCTGTGCCAGCGTAGAGAACCAGGGAGCAGATCTGAGTCTGCTGGCTCCCTTGGCTTTGGGAGTTGAGATGGGGTGGGGATGAGAAGAAGACACAGCAAGAAAGTATTTGCTGAAGACATTTTAGATGGCTGCTTCTTCAGCTCATCCTTAACAGTGCTCTGTGCCTCAGTTTCCCCACTGGTATAATGACTGCAATCACCTTTACAGTCAGCCAGGCTGGGGTAGCAGCAAGATGAGGAGCCAAGGTTCCACCATATTTTCTTCTTTCTAGAGAGCTTCCACTTTTCCTTGTGTTTTTGCTCATGCTTTGTGGTCAGGTCTCTGTTCAGAGATGAGTAAATGTGTTCCAGTAAGCAGCTGCTCTGTTCTTCAGAAGTCCACCAGATCGATAGGTTGTATATAAGTGTGTTTATTACCCTGATCGACCTCTCTGTTTGATGGGTGAGCTCACGAGCACATTACTGCAGCTCTGCCTTAACACTTTGTAGTCTGGGCACTAACACGCTTCTGAGGAATTTGCATTTTAATGGATTTTCCTAAGAAATGATGGGTGCCCCTGCCACAAACCAAACTATGGGAGTTTCCCATGCAGGACTGGAGGAGTGAGCTGTAAAATTTGGAGGGTGCATCAACAAAGGGGCCCAGCTGCCATGCAGGACAGGAGACACAAAGGTTGGTGTCTGCATCCCGGGTCCCTTTTCCGACCAGCTCCGTTCCACACTTGTGTTTCTTCCCGCAGATCATTTTTGCCGACGAGTGCACCGAGGCCGAAGGGCGGCACTGGCACATGAAGCATTTCTGCTGCTTCGAGTGCGAGACGGTTCTGGGGGGCCAGCGCTACATCATGAAGGATGGGAGGCCCTACTGCTGCAGCTGCTTCGAGTCCCTGTACGCCGAGTACTGCGACACCTGCGCCCAGCACATCGGTACGCGCGGGGGGCACGGCCCGCTGGGGCTTGCTGCTGACAGGAGCTGTTGCGTTGAGTTCTTGACAGCACCGTGGGGCTGCGGGCAGGACTGTGCATGGCTGGGGCTACCAAATGTGTTTATGCCTCTCTCCCATCCCACCAAGGAGGTGACATGGTGATTTATTTGGTTAAACTGCTGTTTATTCCTTTTTGTAGTCAGAGAGGCGAGGATTATCAGAGGGCAACTTCAGGAGCAGTGGCAGCTAGTGGAAGCTTTCTCTGGCATAATAAAATTTCTCTGGCACATTTTTTTCCCTTTAAATCTCTTTTTCCTGTAAACAGCCTGGCTCTTTGACTCAGATTTTTCCCATCTAAGCTTGGCAAAGGATCACATGATTTGATGAGCTACTGTCAGAAAAGATGCTTGTTCATTAGGCATCATTATTGTTTCTGGGCCTTTTTCAATCAACTTGCAGATAGATGTTCTCAGAGAGAAAGAAATAATGCATCAGGGTCAATTTGTGTTTCTAGAACAGTGATTTAAAATGCACTTCAGTCAGGGGGCTAGATGTCCCCAAGCTGGGTGGGCTGGGAAGCCCCTTGCTGCTCTCCCCAGCTCCCTTTGCCACTTGGCTGAGCACAGCAAGCACGCAGACAGTCCTTCCTTTGTCCATGGAGGTGAGCTGTTCAAATACTTAATATGCTGCAGAAAAAAAAAAAAAAAAAAAACCAACATTTTCCTGCTGTGCAGCAGCCAGATGGCACAGGGAGGGGAAACACAGGGTTTTCAGTGAAGCACTTGGAAGATGCATCTACTGTGACCTGCAGCACATCCTTCCCAAAAGCTCAGCTGCAGAAAGGTGAAAAAGCAGCTGATAATGTTTTTTGCATGGTCCCTTCTCTTGTGCTTCTCCCATCTGCTGTCCTTCACTCCAGCTGGCCCGCTGGAGACTGCTGACTGTCAGGTTTTCAGGGTAAATTGTCTGGTTTGGTGGATATTTGCACATTTCTAGCAAAGGAGGGACTGCAACCATTTTGCTGCAGGTCTCTCATAGTAGTAAACTGAGCACTGTGCCAACAAGCTGCATAAATCAGAGGTAAGCATGTGATGAAGCCTTGTAAGGCTTGGGTTGGGTAGGTGAGGATGGAGTATGGAGGCTGCACTCCTTCCTCTGCAAAATGGCTTTGGGCAGTGGAAAAGGAGCTGATTAAATCCCACCCACCATCTTGTCTCTCTTTTGCCCACAGTATAGCACTCCCATCTGTATAAAAGCATTTTGCTCACTATAAGGGGAGGAAAAAACCTATTATACTAAACCTAATTTAGCTTGGAATAAACCAGACCATTAACACGGTGTTCATTTATAAGTTACCTGGCAGCACTTGGCCCCACAGCGGGTGAGCAGGCACGTGCTGTGCACATGTGGTGTAGCACCCGCCGTGCCAGCCAGCCCACACCGTGCGTGGCAGTTTCTCAGGGAACGGGGGCAGCAAGGGCTTTGGCCAGGAACAGCAGCTTAAACAAGCGTGCAAATGTCATAACTGAAACCTCTGGAGCTTTGCTCACGGCTCTGACTGAGAGCACTGTGCAGATGTTGCTCCCAGGGGTTTGGCTGGCTGTCTGTGTAAATTCTTTTTCTGAACCCAAGTGGGGCCTGGTGAAGCAACCCAGGAAATGTGGCTGGGTGCAAGGCAAGGATGTGTGCTCAGCCCCTGGGGCCAGCTCTTTTGAAGCCAAAATAAAGTTAGGATGGGACCACAGTAGCAGCAAGGGACAGGGTTGTCATCTGTTCTGTTACATACTTAACTAAGGCAGAACAAATTCCTCATTATGGTTTAGCTGGAGGCTTTTTTTTTTTTTTTAATAAGCAGCATATTGCTTTTACTTCAAGGACTTTATGGAGAACTTCTTGCATTCCTTTGCTTTATGATCGGAAATATCCCCGTTTAATACAAAATAGCTTGAGGCATGGTTCTGCTGCCTTTCCCAACACTGAGTAACTCCCAAGCAAAGGCCTGGAATTAGAATTGGGAGGAATTAAAAATGAGATTAACTTCATGCATTGGAGAAATCCTGAAAAAGGGCTCTCAAGAGTGAGGCTGAGTGCATGTCACTCCTAAGGGACCTTAAAGGTCATCTCATTCCAGCCACCACCACCAGCAGGGACGCTTTCCACTAGACCAGATTGCTCAGAAGCCGACCCTGCCTGGCCTTGATGCAGGTGTTAATGGTGCAGTGCTAAATGACCCTGACACTGTGATCCTCTCCCTCCAGGTATTGACCAGGGCCAGATGACGTACGACGGCCAGCACTGGCACGCCACCGAGACCTGCTTCTGCTGCGCCCAGTGCAAGAAGTCGCTGCTGGGACGGCCCTTCCTGCCCAAGCAGGGGCAGATCTTCTGCTCCAGGGCCTGCAGCATTGGTGATGACCCCAATGGCTCCGACTCTTCCGACTCGGCTTTCCAGAGCGCGCGAGCCAAGGAATCGCGCCGCAGCGCCAAGATCGGCAAGAACAAGGGGAAGGGCGAGGAGGGGGCACGCAGCCCCTGCAACCAGCTGCAGGTCACCTCCAACCGCCTCTCCACCGACGTGGACCCGCTGTCCCTGCAGATGGATCTGCTGAGCCTGGCCAGCCAGACACCCAGCCTCAACAGGGACCACCTGTGGAGGAGCCGGGATGAGCTCTATCACTATGGGGGCAAAATGGAGCAAAGCCAGTCTCAAACCCCCTTGCAGCTTCTCAGCCAGTGCAACATAAGAACCTCCTATAACCCCACCCAGGTCCCAGGCTCGCAGTCGGATTTATGGGCAAAACACTTCAGCAACCAAAAGAGGAGCTCCTCGCTGGCCATGAAGAGCCACGGTGGCAGCTTCATCCAGGACTGCAGAGAAGACTACTACTCAGGGAGGCTCCGCTCGCAGGAGAGCTACAGTGACATGTCCAACCAGAGCTTCCCAGAGACCAGAGGAAGTGTCAAAGTCCCCAAGTATGAAGAGGAAGAGGAGGGTGGGATGCCAGCATCACAGTGCCGCACCCGTCACCCCATCAATGCCCTCAAGTTCACAGAGGACCTGACGCCCACCGAGCAGACTCCCCGGGGCTCCATGGAGTCCCTGGCACTCTCCAATGCTACAGGTATGTCACCCCTGCTCCTGCCACCTGGAGACCACCCTGGCACACCCTCCATGCAACTGAATCCCTTGTGTTCTGGTGTCTTCCCAATATGAGGGTAACCAAGCCTCAGTGACACAGGCTTATCTGCCAGGTCCTGACAAGCCTGACAGTTCCTTTCCATTTGCTTTCTTGTTTACCAAATGCAGAGCTTTATAGATGGCTGGCCTTTCTGTGCAGATCAAAACAAATGTTTTCAAACTCTTTAATGCTCCCTTTTGTGAAGAGAGGGGGAAAATCAAGGCCAACTGCTAACGAAGAGGCAGATTCCAGATTTCAGTACTTGAAGGACTGCTGTCAGCTGCCCTTGCAGGCTGAAAATATTTTTAAATGCCTTGAAATAGGCCCAGTTAACCCCTTTTGAATGTTATGCAGTCCTCAAGCACGTGACTAGTTAAAAGAAATTCCTCCCCCTCTATGCGCAACTCTTTAATTCCTCTTCCCCAGCCCCTTGGTAGAAACTGCAGGGTAAAGACAGGCAAGATGCTCGTCCCATCAGGCTGAGCTTGTTTCTCACGAGCACATCCCAGGGTCATATTTCTCAGTCCTCTCACCCTAAACATGTTTGGGTTTCACTCGTGGCTGCAGGGATGGGTGTGTGTGTGCACGGACGTGTCTGTGTGCGGCTCTGGTCTGCAGCTGGCGCTGGGCAGGCTCTGTCCTTCCTGCAGCCTGCTCTGCTTCTGCTCGCCCACCACAGCTCCCACGTCCCTCAGCACAAAACTGCTCAGAAAAGAGTAGTTTTGTAATAATTCTGAGCCTGGTTTGCTCACCAGAGAAGCTGCCTTGCTTTTTTCTTTGCGGCTCCCCTGGCTTCTCCCTGTTCCAGCCAATCATTGCTTAGATCTGGGCAGGTCCTGCATCTGACCCCCTGCAACATGGAGCCCTTCTGCCTTATTGCTGGCAGGGAGGGGCCTGTGGGGTGTTTGTGCCTGGTCCTGAGGATCCCCCACAGGTTGCTGGCAGTGGGTGGTGAGGATTGCCCACAGGGAGCTGAGCCCCCCAGAATCCCAGTTCTGGGCTCTGCCCTGCCTGGGTGGACAGGTTTGTTCTGCTATGCCCGTGCCTCCTCATCTGGGGTTTGGTGTGTTTGTTTAGGGAAGCTGCCAGCCCTGTGCCAAGATGTGAAATGATCTCTGTTTCAGCCAGGATCTCCCTATCCAGCAAGAGGAAAAATGGGGGTGGGTGGGGGAGAGGAGAAGCTAATGAGCTGGGAAGGGCTTTGCTTACACAGTCTCAGATATACACAGAGGAAAAATAGATGTGAAATGGCAAGGGAATTGGGAATTGCTCTCCAAAACAGGGTTTCCCTAACAAAGCTCCACATTTCCAAAGCCTTTTGTGTTCCTGAAAACTTGTTGTGTAAACCCCATAAGTACAAAGAGTCTTGAGCAACACCAAGCTTGGATGAGCAATCCCTGAGCAGTAGAGAGGTTGTTGCATGCTTTGGAGCTGAAGTGTAACATATTATTGGGGATATAGGTCAAGACACAGAAAATATGGCAAGGCTTCCATATCACAGTGAAAAACATTCTGCCTTTCATTTTAGAAACGCCTTTTTAAAATGCTGGGAGGGAGACCTCCCAAAGGCATCTGTCCACCATACAGAGCCAGAGTCTGAGTTTCCTCAGGGGCAGTGACTGCCTTAATGGCTTGCTGTGTTCCAGCTTTCTGGAGCAGATGCTCAGCGTGATGGGGCTTGCAGTGAGTGTTCATAGTTCCTCTGCAGAGTGAGGTGATAATATTTTTATTAATGTGTAAGGTTCTAATAATTTTCCTTGCTCTGGGAGCTGGCTCAGCTGAGCTAGGGGCACTGCAGCAGCAACAGGCAGCTCCCCCAGGGCCATGTCTGCAATTATGGAGGGCACAATTATCATCCCATTTAATTGGCAGTGTTTTGAGTACAGGGAGATTTGGTGACCTGGATGAGGTCTGTGAGAGAGCAGGTTTTTGGTCAAGTGATGTCAGGGCACAGCACCCTGCTGCCTGCCTTTTCCCATCCCTGCACTCCCTGCTGTGGCTGATCACGCCACAGCCAGAGCTCCCCCCAGCCCCAGCATGGGGGTCTGGCTCACCCCATGTCCTCCAACCTGCATCCTCCAGTCCTGCTTTGCCAGAACCTCCCAGGCATCCACATACAAAGTCCCTTTGAGCTACCAGTGCTGCAGAGTTGCTCCACCTTTCACTTTGAAATAATTAACACCGCATCCATCTAAGGTTTTATGGCATCACTGAAAACAGTCTGTTTTTTACAAGGAGCTGAAGGGCAAACAGTCCCTGACCTGGAGAGCACATGTTAAAAGCTGGTACCTCCCTGGCAGCGGATTTTGCTGTGATGTTTCTGCTACGAGTGAACTGCTAATTAAGCAGAGACAGTCAGCAATGCAGATAACTCAGGGCTGTGCAGCACTAATCCCTGGCCTTTGGCCGGAAGGCTGCCTGCCGTGAGCAGATGTTGCTCCCTGTAATATTTCAGGGTCAGCCATTGTGTGGGTCAAGATCTACATGACCCCAATCTCCTGCAAGACCCCAGGTTTCTGCCTTACCAAAAGGCTCTATTTAATCGCTTTAAAGCCAATTCCCCACGGGTTAGTAAAGAGGTGAGACACGCTGTTAATCCTGGGCACGTGCCCTTACAGTGCTGGGCTGTGCTCTGCTGTCACCATGGGCAGTGTGCAACGGCAGGCATGTCAGTGGCAGAGGTGGCTGTGACCCTGCTTGTGCTCTGTGTTGGGGTTGGAATTAGGTGGGAGTGTCTCTGCTGTCCTCTGGTTTGTGCTTGTGTAATTGCCACAAATGCTGATGGGATTTAAGCACATCCAGTGGCAAAGGGCAGTGTCTCCTGCTGGTGGAGGGCATCTCTCCTTCCCTTCCATGTTTTTATTTGAAAAACCCTATTCTGCCATCAGCTGAAGGCTGCAACAGACTCCAGTCTGCTACAGCTTCTTAGACTGTATCCTCCTGCACTACATGGCCATTAGATGGAGAAGCAAAAAGGAAACAACATTTCTCAGCCTGTTTTCTAAGAGAGAGCTCATTTTTGCTGATTTTCTTTTATATTATCTTTTATATTGTGCTTCCTTTGTCTACTTTTGGGGGTTTTGGGTTGTTTGTTTTTTTAATGGCAGTAACAAGAACAAAAACCAGTGGATCCTGTAGCAATGTTTGCCTTGTAGCTCCCTGCATTAAACAATTGGGACAATACTAAGATGCAATTTGTCCGTCTTAGGCAGGTTTGCTCATGATGAGAAGCCTGATCCTACCAGAGGTTAATCACTTCCCAAAAGATACTTGGCCCATCAGTCCTGCTCTCTCTGTTTGTGTTTCCTTCCAGAAAGGTTTTGCAGTTGCTGCATGTGCCTGGCAGTGGAATTGGAAATCAGGAGCTGAGCTCTGCTGATTCTAAGCAGTTATTTCAACAAAACGACAGCTGGTCAAATAGCCCATTTAAGACAGTACCTGCAGGCTAAATGTTGTTCTCTGGGAACAGTCCCTTTGTGTGCTGCTTACAGAGAGCAGGAGCCTTTTGGAGGTAAAAGTCATGTTGAATGCTGACACTGCTGCGTGCTAAAGGAGAAACAGATTTTAAGGATTCCTTGAGAAAATGAGTTTGGGTGAGGGGAACATCTGTCACAGGCATAAATCTAGTTTAAAAATATGTTAAACTGGTGCTGTTACAGGGTGGAATGTGATTTCGTTTGTATGGCACACACTGTGCTTGTCATCATGTGTTGTGTGATGCCCAAAGGCCCCAAATAGTTTATTTTTCCAGGACTAGACAAGTGTGATATAACCAGAAAGCAGAGAGAACAGGGCTGATCCCTGCACGTCTGAGTGCAGAGTGACAGAACAGCGTCATCTGTCTCCAGTCCCTTTTCTTCCTCTGCCTGCAGAGGAGCTAAAAGCTGCAGGGCAGGTGAGGGTAAGAACAAGCCCTGACTAAGGGCCAGGGTGGTATTTTCTGGAGAGACATTAATTAACCCAGCCTCTCCTGCACTGGGGGCTTGGGAGCAGCTCCTGAACGTGCTCAGGGATGGCAGTGAGGGGTCTGGATGCTGATCTCCCTCCCCATGTGCTCCTCTCTCCCCTGGGCTGGAGAGGGTGGCTGCCCCAAGTGCTCCAGCTGAGTTAGGCAGTGCAGAAAGTGACACATTGGCTGTTCCTGAGTTTTTCTGTGAAAAAAAGGAGCTCCCAGCTCTCCACCATGTTCTTATCACTCTCTTTCTCCCAGACACAGCCAGCACAAAAGTGCTTCCAAGCTGGAAGATCTTCCCCTGGGGGGAATTCTTGCAATTTTGAGGCACAGGTATAACATTTCCTAATCCAAAACAGATAATTTCAAAACCAGTGTGAAGATAAAGGTTTTCCACCCCAAAGGCCCAGTGCCAAACCACTGTAAAACTGTCAGGAATATTTCTTCTCCCCCTCACTTACCTTTTGCCACTCAACAGTGGGAGGTTTGGTGTGCCTGCTGTGGGGCCAACCTCTTGCATGTCTTCACCCCTTCAGTGTCACACATGGACAGTGCAGGTGGGGTAACGCAAACCAGAGGGACAACCAAAGTGGACTCTGGAAGATGTTCTTGGGGGAAGCATCATCCCCAACATGGCTTGTTGGCCATCAGCTGGGGAGGGTGCAGGAGATGGGAGTGCTGATAAAGGAGCTATATGGGGGCTTCCAGGTTAAAATCCAACTCTTTTCTAAGCAGCAAGAGACTTCTTCCACCAAGGAAAGGACTCATTGGGTGGGAAATACCAAATGACATCCATGGGTCACACATGGGGACATACCATGGGTGGCTGGTGGGACTGTGACCCACTTGGTGGGGCCTGTGCTTTCCCCCAGATTGTTTATTTTCCATGATTTCCAGTTACATGAAGGTTCTGCTTTATTTCTGCATGCCCTGAGGTCGTTCAGAAGTGAGACAGGGCTGAGCTATAAACAAAGCTCTGTGCAGGCTGTTTTCTTCTTAAATTTCTTTTTAGTTCTATAGACTGACCTTGAAATAAACCCTGTTTGAGGGATGGTGAGGATGCCTGATGCTGTGTGAGAGAGAAGGCTCTGGCACAGGGGGCTGGACACAAGAGACCCTGTGCTGTATCCTCCTGTGCATCTGTAGCTGCATTTAAACATTGGCTGTCAGGGCTGGGTGCTGGGTTTTGGTGCTGGCAGGCGCCTCTGTGGGGCTCTGTGGTGAGAGCTGTGATGCACAGATGTGTGTGTCTGCTGTGATAAATGTTAAGGCAAGAAGCAAGCGTCAGCATAGCCCTAGTTGTTTGCAATATCCTATGTCAGGATATTTTGCATTCCCTGGCTGGTGCCCTCCTGCAGTGGGATGCTGGCTCACCCCGTGTTAGCACAGCTTCACAGGGAGTTTGATTAAATGGGGGCTCGGAGCTGCTTCTCCTCATGGGGGCTCCATTCCCAGCCTCACACCCAGCCCACACGTTCTCTGGGGCCTCTCTGCTGTCATTTGCTGAGTGCTTTAATAATTCATAATGCAACTTGCAGCCCCTGTTTACCAAAGCACACAGTGGGACTGAAGCACTCCGAGTGCTTTGTTGTGGCGAGGCTGTAGAGGTGATGTTCTCCTGGGGTGACTTTGTGCTGTGGCTTTGCTTATTCGGGTGTTAATTCCCTTGGCAGTGTTTATGGGATAAACATGGTTCTCAGGAGGGGTGGGGACAGACTTCAGAGGGGATGGTACAGGGTGTTCTTAGTGAGCCTGAATGTTAACCAGAGAGCTGCTTGGTGTTCTTGGTGCTGCAGCTAGCTCCACTTCTATATCGAGCACCCACAGCCAAGCTGCAGCTTTCCCTTGTGCTCATTGGGAGAGCCTGTGTTTCCATGGCTCCTGGGTGAAATATTGAGCCTGGCAGCCCCATGCAGTGGAGAGCAGCAGCAGAAAAACCTGCTGTGTCTGTGTGTGCTGTGGTGCTGGCACCAGTCTGGCTCCAGGACAGCCACTGGCCGAAGCACCGTGCTGGAGGCAGCAGTGACATCTCCTCCAGTGCGTGAGCCTCTGGGGCAGCCAACAGTGTCATCATGCAGAAGTAAATTTTGGTGGAGTCAGCATGTTATACCTGGGTTTGCACCCTTGGAATGGTCCTGGTGATGTGGTAACAACCACCCCACACCACGGGCCAGAGCAGGGCTCCTGCTCCCTTGGATGGCCTTGGGAAACAGAATCTCACATTTCTTCATTAGGAGAAAGTCAGGGCTGCATGGTGGGGTCTCACCTCGTGTGCTCTTCCAGACTGCAGCTCTCTTGGGTTATTAGCTGTGTTCCCAGATGAAACATTTCATTAAGCAGGAGCTGCAACAGCAGCACGTAAATACTGGCAGCTCATGGATGGGTGTAGCTCTGGAATGGCAAATGACCTCAGGACACGAGGGTTGGTGCCACCTTCGCCCCATCCAGGGCAGTGTGGGAGTGGGAATCTGGAGACAGCCTGCATGTGCCTGGGCACCCACTGCCTTTGGGTGCCAGGGAAACCCTCCAGTGCCAGAGCCTGCCCCAGTCACCCTCTGCTGTGATTACACAGCAAGAGTTTTCTTCTTCTCCAATCTAAAACTTTCATTGCAGGAGTCAGCAGACCTGGAGAATAATGTGTTCCCTCCTCTTTGCAAGCATTTTTTTCTGCCTTTGAAGGTTGTTACTATATCCCCTTCAGCTTTCTCTGCTCTAGACTAAACAACCTCTGCTCTTTAAAACTTTATTCCCAGGTCATGTTTTCTAGATGAAATTTTTTTTGACAAATGGTTATTGCTATCCCCTGATCTCACTGCGGTCAGACTGGAGCACTCTTGGCTTGCTCCCACTATGCCTCCTGAGGTCTTGTGACTCCACAGAGAGCCATAGAGAGGGACATTTTGAGACCTTAGAAAGACTAATCTGGGCCTAGCCCTGCTCATGATGCCTTGGCATAAATGTCAAATTCAGCCTGGAGACACCTTTGTGTTCTGCAAGGATTGTAAATTGCATCCTGGACCTGTAACCTGCTGTGGGCACATGCAGAGCTCTCAGTGCCTTCAGCTGGAAAAGCAGAGCTTTGCTCCTGAGCAAGTGGAATAAATCCTTCGCTGTCACCCTGAGGAGATAAAATAAAGTTTCTCTGTCCCAGCTGCACGGCTTGCTCGGTCACTTCCAAGTATGGCTCCCAAAAGAAAAGGCTTGTGCATGTGCAGCCTGCCCAGCCTACCTGGAAAGACACATTTTGCCCTCAGCATAGAGCCTTTTCTACTCTGTCACATGGAGATATGAAGCCACTGAATGTCGGACTGGCTTTGCATCGGAGCCTCCTGAGCACAGGCTCCATCACACCCTGAGTTCTGTGTGCTGGCAACAGTGATGGACATGTTCAGTGCTGGATTCCTCTTACAATCAGCATTTCCACAGCAAATCAAGATCTCAGAATGTTTGTGCTTAATTATAATCAAGCTGTCTGAATGATCAGCCAGAAACATCCCCATGACTGATTAAACCTCACACTCCGAGCATGAGCCATTCACGTGGTCACAGGATCCTTGTCTGAACTCACTGCCCCGTGCTGCCTTCTAAGGGGAAGAGACTAAAGCACTCATGGTTGTCTGCTGGAGGTGTGTGAGGGGCTGCAGACCCCTGTCCTGCACAAACTTAACCAGTGAAGCTCTGGCTTTGCCCTTCCCGAGCTGGAGCACCTTGCTTATCACAGCTTGATTTACTCCACACAAAATGAAACAGGTTTCCCTCCTGGTCGTCCTGCTTGATCTTGGCCACATCATTCCTCTCTGTGATGTGAAGGACGCAGATATGTCTTGTTTAATTCAAAAATACTGTTTCACTCTTGCCATGTCTCCAGTGCTTGTGCCCAGACACTCGTTCTGTTCTTGCTGGATGCAGGAGCACAGGAGGGAGATGGCAGTGAGGGGCAGCTGAGACCCACGGGTACCATCTGATGTGGCTGGAGCTGGGAGCAAAGCACCAGCTCACACCACACCCCTGTGAGTGAGGCAAGGTCAGCCCCTTTTTAATGGTGCTGCCAGAATCAATGTGCTGATGGCACAGAAGCATCCTGTGGTGCTGGAGCTGTGTTTGTGCACGGCGCTGCTGTTGCTCGTTCTTCTTGCGGAGCTGCAGCGGCTTCCTTAATGAAGTGCTGCATAAATGTCACCGAGGGCTCATTTTCCTTGGTGTCAGCTATTGTGTGACAGATGTGATTAAGGCCACATTGGGCTGTCAACAGCCAAGATTCTCATTGTGATCAGCTCTGCCGGCAGTCCCGCTGTTGCTCCGGCTTTTCAGGAAGTCTTTGTGCATGTTCCCAAGTTGCTTTTCCCTCCCCTGGGGCTGCTGGAATCCTCCACAGTGGCACAGGAGGGACATGGGGAGCAGTGCCTGTTGTGACAGATACCTCTGCTGGGTTCACAGGCAGAAAATTGCAGCTCCAGCGAGGAGGAGAAACATGATGGGAGTGTGGAGTGTGGGGGGACAGGTCTTCAAAGGGGACAGGAAGGGCAGTGGGTGGGGTTGAGCTTGCTCCCTCAAAGTCAGTGTGACTTAGGGAGGAAAAAAGAAAGCATGAAGTTGACTTGAAAAGTGTGTCCTTTTAAAAAAAAAGTGTGGCTTTCCCTTCTTTTTAACCCAGCCTCTCCCCCTTCCTGTGGTGTTCAGGGATCCTTCACTTTACCTTCCTCTGTAATCATAAACTCCAAAACCATCCCCATTAACAACAGAAAAACAAAGAAGCTGGGACTCAGGGAGCAAATCCAAACCCTGTGAGGGCCAGAAATGACTAAAGCTCTGCCTGATATCACCAAAAGCAGGATTTGGAAAACTCTGCCCAGCTTTGCAGGATCTGTTGATCTTTTCAAGGCCGAGCCCAAGGAAACCCTCAAGCAGCTCTTGAATGGGGTTAGTGACAGCAACCCTTGTTCTTGTTCAGGTTTAGCAGCAGCAGCTAATGTGAAAGGAGCCGAGCTCTTGATGAAATGCAAACAGCTTTTGTTAAGGGGAAAAAAGGCTTTATTCTTCAATTGTGGGCTGGGTTGTTATTTTTTATAATTAATTTACAAAGTCATAAGTTGTTGGTGATTGCATAAAGGCTGTGTGTCATGTTGGAAATTCTGCTGACGGTGCTGTGTTGGGTCTGCACCACGATGTTGTCGGAGAGGGACGGGGAGAAGGGTGCCAAAGCAAACATTCCACGTTTGATTTGGGGTGGAACGGGCTTTCTTTGAAATAACTTGCGAAACATCTTGTCCTGAGCTTGCAATGCAACCAGTGACTGCTGCCAGTTGTCAAGCCAACAGGAATAGCCAGAAAATAGTCAGGAAATACCCATGAAACAGGCTAAGGACTAGGGCACCGTGGGGTGCATTGAGTTTCTTGTTGACAGGCAGGTGCTGAGCAGACACCCCACTTCTTCCCTTCTGCCAGGTGAAGGCTTCCTGGGCTGAAGGAAAGCACCTTGCAGGAGCTCAGGGCTCGTTGGCACATTGGAGAGGTCTAATGGGTCACCTTCCCAAGCAGGGCAGCCCATCAAGGTGGAGCTCACGTTTCTGGCTCCTGCCCATGCACAACTCCCTGGATATCTGCAGGGATAGTCTGGCCATCCCATTGTCCTGCTGCTCACAGGAAGCTCCAGCAGACCCTCTGGTGCTCGGGTGTTTCCTTGCTTCCTGGGAAACCCAACTGCAGCTTTGGTCTCTGCACGGGTGTCATTCAGGGGGCCTGTGAGGTGCAGCATAGTGACAGCCCTGAATTAACTCAGTGGCCATGTTTTCATCTGCCACTGACATTGTTTAGTCCTCCAAAATGTGTTGTCATTGCAGAAGGTGTGAGTGCTGGATCATGGCACCCTAGTTAGCTCGGCGTGCAGGAGGCCTCAGGTTACCTCTGATGCATGATTTCTCCCTGGCATCGTTGGTTATTCCTATCAAGTCGCAGACAGTGTAGACATATGGGAAAGGAAGTCGTGAAAAGCAGCTTGGAGTCCAACTCAAAACACCTTAAATTGGTGTGATTTCCCCAAAGGAGGAACTGCCTGCTCTTTAAAAAAAAAATTAAAGTCCTCTTCTCTCTTCTTAAAAAGGGCTCTTCAGGACAGGATCAATACCATTGAGTTACTTTTTAAAGCAAAAGTCTTGGACCAAAACCAGCCTCCACCCTGCATCTTGGCTGACAGAAAATTCTCTTTCTTAATTTTTTTTTTTTTTTTTTTCCCTTTACCCTTTTCCTGCAAAGGCCTCTCAGCAGACGGCGGAGCCAAGCGCCAGGAGCACCTCTCCAGGTTCTCCATGCCTGACCTGAGCAAAGACTCGGGCATGAACGTCTCGGAGAAGATGAGCAACATGGGCACCCTGAACTCCTCCATGCAGTTCCGCAGCGCCGAGTCCGTGCGCAGCCTGCTGTCGGTGCAGCAGTACCAGGACATGGAGCCCACCCTGCACGACCTCGCCAGCCCCCTGGGCTACCAAGAGCGGCCGGCGCACGGGCGGATGCACCAGAGCTTCGACTACGGCAGCGGGGTGCCCGGGGGCAAGCTGGGGGCGCAGGAGATCCCGAGGCACACCCCCATGAGCGAGCGCACGCGCCGCAGAACCGTGCTCCGCGACGACGACCGGCACTACCGCCCGCACCGGCCCCGGCGCTCCCGGCGCTCCCGCTCCGACAACGCCCTGCACCTGGCCAGCGAGCAGTGCTACCGCCTCAAGGAGAGACCCTCGCTCCGAGCCAGGGACGACTACGACCCGTTCGTGCACCAGAGGAGCTGCAGGGAGACGATGGAGCAGGGTCCCTGCAGGGATGTCTACGGCCACTGTCCCCGGACGGTGTCGGATCTTGCCTTGCAGAACCACTTGGGCGAGAGATGGGGGCCCTACTTTGCCGAATACGACTGGTGCTCCACCTGCTCCTCCTCCTCGGAGTCCGACAACGAGGGCTATTTCCTCGGGGAGCCCATTCCGCAGCCTGCCCGCCTCCGGTACGTGACCAGCGAGGAGCTGCTGCACAAGTACGGCTCGTACAGCATGCCCAAGTCTTCCACGGTGGGGGCCAGGGGACAGTTGCACAGCCGGAAAAGACAGAAGAGCAAGAACTGTATCATATCCTAATGGCATCCTTGCCAGGCACCTTGGGAGAATGTAAATTAACTCACGATCTTGCACTGTTTTAGATCATGTAAGTGCTTTTATTGTAACAAAAAAAAAAGGCCCGAAGAGTAGGGATTTGTTAAGAAGGTTGTAGACCGGCTTCTATAAATAGTCATAATCCTGGGCACAGTGAATATATTTTGCACATCTTACTTTGGAGATAAAAATTTTAAAAGTTCACTTTAGCCTGTAATATTTACCCAGTAGTTTCTCTTCCTTCTCCCAGATACTGCCACCCCCTTGAGCTCTGTTTGTCCGTACGTTTTGGTTGCCACTGTTGACTCTCAGCATCAGTTTGCTGGTAGGTTTTGCTTTCCACCACAGTTTTGTTTTCCATTAGCCATGTTGGTAGGTGATTTGTCTCTTGGACAGTGTGGGAGCCTAAGTTATTTCCATGATTGTTGTAAATGCGATGTAAATGAGAGTTTGGAGAAAATATTTTTGTATTTTGTAATATCAGAGGAATTTCTATATCTTAGGAGTCACTGGGAAAATGCATGCACGTTCAGAATTGTTTTCAGTCAGAGCTAACCAAACAGTACTTTGGAACCCCCTTTCCATTTCATCATCACTTAAGTTTATCAGTGAGAGTCTGAGTTTTTATTGGTTTTGAGGGTTTTTTTTGTTTTAACCTTTTTTTTTCTGTTTATTTGTTTTGGTCCTGGCCAATAAACAGAATGTTTTTTGATTCATTAAATCTTGACAAGCCTCAGTGGCATTTTGAATCCTATGATTTGCAGGTACACTCCATCAGTCAGATACAGGAACCCCTGACAGCTGCAAAAGGGCCTTTTAAAAAATTATTATTATTATTATTATTATTAAATAGGAAAGACCAGAACTACCAAATGTCTGCAACATTGTAAATTACCAAAGCTGGAGAAGGAATTTCACACCTCTGTAGAGAACGCTGAAGTTACTAAACATTGAACTATTATTTGGAGTAAATAAAGTGTAAATGGTGCAATTGTGTGATGTCAGCATGACGTTGTTTTGAATATAGACTTGTCTTATGGTGCTCTAGTCTCCTGGGTTAACTGCTGTTCATTACCAAGTGGAAGTCTCAGTATTGCCTCCTGCCTACGACATGTGAGAACACCTGCAAACTGCTCCCCATGGGCCCCTCCTGCCTGGCGAGATTCCCTGGCCCCTCTGGGGCTGTCTGAGGCCAGGGCTGTCCCCTGGGGGGCTCAGCCCAGCCCCTCGCCGTGGCAGAGGGCCCCTGCATAGGGCTCAGCTGTGTTGTATTCTGGTGGATGTGAGTTTGTTCTCTGTGTGCTTTAATCCATTGGGGTTCTGCCATCCCAGCTGCAAGCCAAGGCCAGGTTGTCCCGGTGCTTCCCATAAAGGAGCAAGTTTGCAAAAGGGGCTCTTGGTGCCAGAGCACCTGTGGGGTTAAGATAAGGCTGGGCTTTGAGCCACAGGAGGGCTGAGAGCTTAAGCAGCTGCACTGCCCTCGCCCCATGTGCTGCTGGCACCTCAGGGTGTCCCTGCACCTTGGGGCAGCCCCTCCCTGCACCCTGGGAATGTGGATCCCGCTGCAGGGATGGCACTGGCAGCCCTGGGCACACACAGGGACACCCCCATGCCTACTCAAAGCAGCAGATGCAGAAAAATCTAGAAGATGGATGTCTCCATACCACAGACTATTGCTAGGAATTTTTTTTGTTGTTTGTAAAGGACAATGTGATAATTATTATTCCTTTAAAAAGAAAAAAAAAAAGAAATGATACTTAAATATATTTAAAAAAATGTTTTTTCCAGTTGGAATAAATGGAAATATTCATCCAAAGGGAAGAGTCTTGTGTACATTTTTTGCTCTTAAGGAGTGTTGGTTAATCATGAGTAGAAAACTTGATTTTTACTGAGCTGGTCTTGCAATGAAAGCACAAAAACCAGCTCAGCTCCATCATTGGCATGGTTTTGGTGGAGGAGCTTCTCCTGCACACCACACACCTTCCCCAGGGTTGGTGACCCACTGTTGTAACACCTGGACCCATTATTTGTTGTTTAAAAAGCCACATCATAGATTCATTAAGGCTGGAAAAAAACTCTAAAATCTTTGAGCAAGAACAACCCAACAGCACCATGTTCACCACTAAAGGATATTCCCAAGAGCCATATCCACACACCTTTTGAAGTCTTGACCTGGTGAAAGCCAGCACAGCTCAGCTGAAATCCCTGCTGGGCCTCTGGCATACTAGGGGAGACTATCAACCTAAAATGTATAAATAACAGCCTTTTCTTAGAAGTTCTCAGATCTTTCCATGCTTTCCAAAACAGACCTGTTAAGCTGGATAGGGGTATTGCTTACAGCAACAAATATGACACTGTAACTACAGGTTATTCTATAATTGGAATTAAATATGCACAGTTTAATTCATTGTCAGTGATTAAAAGCACAACGAGTGTCTGTCAGCTCTGGCACAGCTGAGCTGCTCTTGTGCAGCAGGAGCTTGGATTGCTCAGGAAATGGTAAAAAACTAATCCCAGCCTTCCCCCTTTCCCTGCTTGCTGCCTCTCCCCAGGGGTAACAGGACAACTTTAGAGACTCCTTGCAGCAGAATTGCAGCACTCTGCACATGCAGTTTTTCTACTAAAATCCCAGGTACAGTGCCTCTGTTCACACAATGGTTTTGCTGCTGGAAGCAGCTCTTGGTTCTCCTCACTGGAGAGCATCTCTGCATCCCTGCAATGCACCCCAGTTTTAATGCAGTGCTGGAATTGGAACAGATGGGCAACAAACAGGGGAAAAAAGAGTGATGTTCTCCTCTGATGGATCCTTCACCAGCCCCACAGAAAAGTGGCAGATCACATTTTCTAGGAAAGTCAAAGTTGGTACAAATTTCAGCAATAAATGCAAATGCAGCTTCCAAACTCTTTTGATTTTTCATATGGGCTCCAGAAGTCCAGTACACTTTGAGGCACGTGATTGAAAAAGAAAAAAGAAGGGGTTTTTTTTCTGCTTAGCCCACTTGGAGTATGATTAACTATTTCTGACAAACCCACTGAGCTTGAGGGATGGAGCTACAAGTCTGTAAAATCTTGCTCCATTGCCATCTGGCCCTGCTGATTCCCCTCTGTGTGCCCATGGAAGCGGGGCCCATGTGCTGACGTTTGCTTTTGCGTCTCCAGAACTGTTGAAAGTGACCCCACCCAAAGCTCAGGGTGAGTGTCAGAGGCCCCCAGTTCTCCTGGGGTCACCAGCAGCGTCCCTGGTTTGGCCAAGCAGAAAGCTTTTTGCTGGGCTCCTCCAGGCAGCTGTGCTGCCAGAGCCAGCCTGGCACGCTGTCACTGTTGCTTACAAAAATAATTAAATCTGATCAGGTCTATTGCTACCACAATTTTCTTCTGTAAAATATCTCTTTTTTCCCCCCTTTTTTTTTCTCCAGAAATTCCTTGGCAAAACCCACCCAGTGTTAGCATGGGATGGGCTGGTGTTAACCTCCATGGCAAAGCCAAGGTTTGCATCACATGCTTGGCCATGACTCGTGTGATGGTGGGAGCACAGCATCCTTCACACCCATGGTCCCCAGCAGGCATGGGAGGCTCTAAGGTCCCTGCAACACCTGAAACACCCCAGCATGACAACATGTTGGCCCAAAAACCACTAGAGCTGTGCAGGGAAGCTTCTAGCACACCTAAGGCTTTTTTCTTTTCAGGAAGCCAAAAGCCTTGAACCTGGCAGATACAGCATAATGAGATGAGCAAAGCCTCTGCAGAAAGATCAGAAGTGTAAAGTTAGAAATGTTCAGCAGCACATTTTCTGGAAGTTATCATCCACAGATAATCCCACGTTTGCTGAAGGCCCAAGAGACTCTGGCATAGCCCAAAGCACTCTGGCTTTGAAAGCCTAGTTGCTTTTGAAGGGAGGGACAGCATTGCTGAGTGGAGGGTTAATAAATTACCTCAGTTTGGCAAAGACCAACTGCTCCTGAGAAACAGACACACATGTACCCTCTCAGTTTTATACCCAAAAAATCCATGCCTATGCGGGATGGGGCTGGCAGCACCCACCTGGCACTGCTGCTGTGCCCCCTCCCCAGCTCTCAGCTAGTCTGGGCTCCTGGGCTTTGAACTGCCCTGGTATCTGATGAACTTTGCTCTTTCAGGCTAAAAAAAGCTCCCAGTTCCTTGCATTTACATACAATGATGCTATTCCTGAAATCTAGGCTGTCCTCGTTCTCCTGAAGATTATCTGCCACTTATTAGATGACCATCCTCCATGTCCAGAAAAGCTCATTAACTACAGCAATTCCAGAGGATTTTATTTTAAAGATTAGCCCTTTTTTTTCTTTTTTTTTTCTTTTTTTATGCAATACACTTTTAACCTAGATCCTTAAAACTATTCAGGAATTCAGATGCGATTTGAGTACAAAGGGCAGTCACTGGAGAGCTGGGGCCCCTTTTCAAAAGCGTCCGCAAGTTTGTCTGAATCTCTGAGGAGGGAAGAAAAATTAAAGAGTTCAAATGATTTGAATTTGCTGCCTCTGCCCATCAACAATGGACTCCAGTGTTGTGCTGTGTGTTCCCTCTGTGTTAAAGCATCAGCTTCATCTGCAGCCAGCCTTCATCCTCAGCTGGGAGGAGCAGAGGAAGCCAGGTTAAAGGTTTACCCACCTATGGGACACTGGCCCTCAGGTCAGTGACCAAAGGCAGCCCCACCTTTCTGCTTCTTCACTTCTTATTATGCACTCAGCAAATTACCAGTTTCCTTGTTCTAGGCAAACCCAGTCAGTTGCTAAAGCATTCTCAGGAGAGCTTTCCCCTTGTAAAAGCAAATATTTATATCTGCTGTGCTCTTAGAGGCTCTGGATATGATCAACTCTTAAGGCAAGATTTAGCTGAAAGAGATGATTTATTAAAATGGATAAACAAAGCCCTGTGAAGCAAGTTAATTCAGTCTAAATAAAGCATTAAACTCTGAAGAGCACACATCAGATCACAGTATATGTCTGTATGTATGTATATCCCATGTAATTCCTGCAGTCAAGAGCACAGCCCTCTGGACTGGGATCCCAAACCAACACCCAGGAGAAAGCAGCCCTGAGCCAGGCTGGCTGTGCATCAGGCAGTGAACACACCAGCACATGCCCTGCTCTCTGCCAAACCCAGCCAGGCGACCCACTCCCCCCAGGCACAGGGATCCCTTCAGCTGCCAGCCCTGCGTGTGCTCCGTGCCTCAGTTTCCCCATCTCCAAACCTCCACCACAATCGTGCTTTCAACAACAAGGAACTTAAAAAATCTGGGGTGAAGGAGGCTGGCAAATGAGTTCTGATTTAAACCAGTGGCTCAGGGTTTGAGCCAGCTTTGTTGGCACTGCATGCCAGCAATTTCTATCAGAGTTGTTTCCTCCCTTAGATCGTTGCTGCTATAGAGCTTTAGCTCTATAAAACTTGGGTTTTTTCTTCTTTTCTGTAAGTTGGGCCTTAATTGTCAATTATCTGCTCATGAGAACGCTTTCATGGCTGATGCTGGAGCAGATTCAAGCAGTTTTTATTTTGGTACTTGGATTAATTAGCTTTATTGGAAGAGGGAGGCAGGGCAGGGATTCATTCTTGCTGCTCATCACATATTCATTATTTACATTTTTCGGTATCCCAAGTAACTTGGCACAGAAAACAAACAAATGAAGACTGAAACATACACAAAACATCTGGAGCTGCTGCAATTCTGTAATTATCACTGCTCATTCACAGTGCACAGAGTGCCTGTCAGAAAGGCCATTCATGTACTGGCCCAATGGAGATTTTTCCTGTCAGATGCTTCCAATGAGCCCCCCTCATCCTCCTGCCCCATCTGCCTGGCGTAGGTCTGACCTTGACTCCTCACCAAAAGCCAAAGCAGCAGAATTGCTCATTGTTGGGAGCAGCAGCCTCTGGAGCTCCTGGCCCAGGACAGTAAACACAGCTGGGCACATTAGGGATGCTGAATAATTTACGTGATGACTCTTCAAAATAGTAAATCCTGCTCCCTCTATCCACTCCATCCTTCATCATGTGCCTGCTGAGCAGTTTGTGACTATTTAGGAAATTTTACTAAATTCATAAACTCCTGTAGCAAACAGTTTTAAAACGTTGAGTGAAACACTTGCATCTCACACTGCTCTCTGTTCATGTGACCACACGGGAGCAAAGGGGAGCCAGGAGAGTCACTGCAAAATCCTCACGGCTTAGATGAAAAATTTTGAGATTTTGGTCCAACAGATGTGATGCTGCCCTGTGCCCCCCCTGCAGCTCTACACCCCTCTGCTCACCCACCACTGAAGAGTTAAAAACTTCATCCTTGGGTGAATCATCATGGGTGAAATGGCAAATTTTTTATATGCCAGGAAGGCCAGGCCTCGGCACAGCAGCGTTTGAGCGTGGGGAAGCCCAATGAGACCCTCCAAAAGAGCTGGTGTGGGCCCAGCCTGGAGATGGCTCAGCTGGCAGCACTGGTGGGGTCTGCCAGCCTGAAGGGAATGAAAAAAGGGAAAGGAAAAGGAAAAGGGAAAAAAGGAAAAGGAAGGGAAAGGGAAAAGGAAAGGAAAAAGGAAAAAGGAAAAAGGAAAAGAAAAGGGAAAGGGAAAAGGGAAAAATAAATGGGCAAGGGAAAAGCAGAAAGGCAAAGGAGAAGAGGAAGTGAAAGGGGAAGGGGAGAAGCTTTCTCCTCGCTGGGCACACAGCAAGGCAGCTCCTGGGCAGGAGCACTAGAGCAGCCTCCTCTCCCAACACTTGGCCTTCCAGCAGTTCATTTTGGAATTCATAGTGCTGGGAATAAGTGTGCCTGGCTTCACAACCTGCCCCAGTTGTGACAGAAGAGAGTTTTGCTCAGAGCAGGCAAATCTTTGCATATTTATGAACATAATTGTTTACGGCAAAAGATGCAAAGAGGAGAAGTTGATTTGGGATGCACAGAGAAGTGGAGCAAACAAGCCTGGCTCCCCACAGGGCTCCACTGCAGCCCCAGAAATCCCTGCCTTTAATGCTCCTGGATTGTTAACAGCTGGGAGAGGGTGGGGAGAGCCTGTCTAGGGGGAAAAGGCAAAAATCTCCCAGTTTCACTTTCATAATTTGGAGTTTCAAACCAATGTTTATGACAATGTCATTATTGCTGAGCATCCACTGGGCTCAGGGAATAAAATTCCTTTTATTCATCTCCAATGTCAGGATTTGCAACTGCAAGAGATTTTCAAGAGCTTGTCTCAGTCCCTGTTTGTATGCAAATCATGTTGTAACATTTCTTAAACTAAAAGACCTGATTTTTGCTGTCATCAGTCAAAGCATCTGTCAGCCTTGTCAGAAAAGAAAGACTTTGATTCTTTCAGGTCAAAACAACCCAAAATTATTGCTAGAATATTAAGATTGGTTTAAGATGTGAAGACTACAACGAAAATTGCTCAATCCTCATTTTTCCTTTCAGTGAAATTTAAATTTTGATTTTATTTCCACGGGTAATGCAATTTTTTTTCCCACAGGTGACAGTTTTAAGGTCAGAGTTCAATGCAATATTCCAGATCTCCATAATTGGCCAGGGAGCAGTATTGGATTCAATCACATGTACAGGAGAAAACTGGGATGAGGAATGAAACAAGCTAAAGAATGGGCAAAAATAATAGAAAATTGAGTAGGAGTTTGTGCCAAGGCTTGAAGGCAGCAAGTGAGGCTCCAAGATCAAACACTGATGCTGTAAGCACCAAGTGCTTGGGAACAGGGTCCTCTCCAGGAGGTAAATCCTCTGTCCCTGCACATGTGGACCCCAGAAGTCTGAGGTTTTGTTCATTATAAAAACAAAAAAGGGCTGGTACCTACATCAACGCTTTCCCCTTGGTGTGGCCTGGACCTATCTTTTGGCAAGACAATCAGAGCATCCTCCATGTGACATGGGTTGGCTGGAAGTGAAAAACAGTGGTTAGCAAGTGACACAGCCTTTCTAAGAGCAGGATTTCTGCCTTCTCATGAAATGATTTTTTAACAATCTGCTGGATGGAGAGCTCCCCCTGTTCCTCTGGGTCTCTGTGAGGGGCTGTCACTCTGCTCTTGGCAGAGAAGACTCCACCTCCCAATAAATCCCCACTCACTTGTCATTGAGGAAGATGCTAAAGCCTGAAAGACTTCAGTGCAGCCACCAACAAAGAAGGCACCTCCAGCTCCACACCTGGATAGAGACTGGGAGGACTGCGGTGTGGATCTCCTCCAGCACCACCAGCAGGCTCCCTGCCTGTTGGCATCAAAGTGGAGCTCAAATCCCTGGTTTGCTGGGAATAAAGAACTGGTTTGAGGGTCTGTCCTGGGGCCAGTGTTTGTCCACAAGCCAGGGAGAGGAGGCTGCCCAGGGTCCTGCTCTGGGGACTGGAACAGTGGTGTAAGCACCCCAGCATGGCCCTGGTTTGTTTCCGTCTGGATTCTCTCCCCACAGAACCAGCAACAAGCTCTGCTGCAGAAACAGGGAGCCTCCCAGGTACCCTGAGCTGCTGCTTTGGGCAGCTTTAGGATCTGGGAGGTTGTTTCTCCCTCCTGGTGCCTGCAGCTTTACACCTTGAACTGACTCACTGTGATCACCAGAGCAAGCAGCCTCTGCCTGGCACTGAGCATCCACCTCCAGCACAGAAAACAAATGGATTTTCATTTACAGAGGCACAAGGCTCTCCCTCTCCCGCACATACACACACAGACATCACAGCCTCCACCATTTATATGAAGAACTGTGAAGAAATAACTTGTTATAATAACAGCATGGATATATCCCTCAAGCTCTGAATGATAAGGCAGTAATCATTTCACCAAAGTGAAGAAAGATTTCCCAGTACTCTTTCCTAAAGATAAGCCTGTTCTGGGACCAGCATGATACCCTCTCCCCACCAGCATGCACAGTTTTCCAGAGAAGTGATGTTCCCAAAAGCCACTACATTAACCTATAGGAAGAACAGCCAGTTCAAAATCAGCTCCAGATATGCTTCCATCCAACAGCCCTGATAAACACCTTGCCTGTATTTTCATACTGCATTATTTATTCATAGAATCTTGGGAAATGAGGAGCCTCGGGAGCAGTGGGAGGACACTACATACCCACAAAGTAATATTTCCCTCTCACTGATGCATTACCACCACTTTCCCAGCACAGGACTGTGCAAATGGATTGCCCACCAGCATCTTCCCAGGCCTCTGCCCACCTGCAGAGCACACACTTCTTCTCACAAAACAGCACAAGGCACGGGGGGCATTTTCTCAACCTTAACCTGATTGCTAATTTCCTCCCTCAGTCTGTGTGTCTCTGTATTCCAGAAGCCTGAATTTCTGAGGTTTGTGGCTGGCTGACCCATCTCTCCTGTCAAATGCCACTTGCACCAGCAAGTTTGACCTTTTGGATGGACAAGTCCTTGAGCATGAATGTGAGCGGTCACTCCTGGGTGTGCAAACATGACTCTGCAAACACAGAATCTTGGAATGTTTGGGCTGTAAAGGACCTCAAAGATCGCCCAGTTCCACTTCCCCTGCCATGGAACACCTCCCACCACAGGTCCACACGGCCCATTCCACCCACACACAGCAAGGATGAACTGACAACTGCAATCATGGTATAATATTTTGGTGCCACACAATTTTGCCCTTCTAAATTAAGCACATGAAGTGAGTAGCTGGTATAAAGTACAGCTGGGTGTGTGGTGGTGGTGATTATAAACTCCAATTTAAAATGGTAGGAAAAAAGCCCAATGGTTTTCCTTGACTTCCCCCACATTTCCAAGGTCAGTCACCCAGTCCTGAATACCAGGAGGGAAATGCGAACACCTCTCCAATTGTTTTTGGAAAACTGAAACGTTTAATGCCAAGGCCATTGGGTCCTTGTCTCCAACTTTGAGCTAAAAATATACTGATTTCTAAAAGGTTCGGGTGAGAAAAGAAAAGAGCATTTAAAGTTCTTTGGGGAAAAAAAAGAAAAGGAGATACAAATTCCTGGGAGATTTTTACCCATTTCATGCCACAGCTTCAATCCCATAATTAGGTCTCCTGTCACTTCACTTGATGCTCTGTCCCATTTATCTGCAACTTTTTGACCCTGTTTTCATATCTGGTAATATTTTTTTTTCCATTACCATTCTCAAAAGAAGACAAAAAAAAGGATTCTTGACCTTCAGTCTGATGACTGAAACATGTAAGAACTGTTTTAACTTTGAAAGGAGGTGATCACTGTGTCAGGGCAGGATATTTATAAAGTAGGAGATATATATATATATATGCAGATAGATAGATAGATAGATAGATAGATAGATAGAAAGATAGGAGAGGGCAGCACTGGGTGCAAGTCAGATTTTTCAGGCAAACCACAAGTGCAGGCAGTGGCTGCAGTGAAAAGCTGGGGCACAGAGGGCACCTGCTTATCTTGCAATTAAATCTCAGTCAGAATTTATTAACAGTGAAGGACCTTCCTGCCTGTGAAATGGTACACGCTTCCAGGCAAATCCAGGCAGTGAAACCATGTTCCCAAATGCCAGATCTCAGAATAGATGAGCCTGATGTCAACTGCATCACCTTTTTATCTGTTTATTAAGTGAAGACAAAATATCTGTTGCATAAAAGCAAGCCAAGCCACCTGCTGCCAAAGAGCCACCTTCCCTCTGCCACAGACAAATGTGTTCACAGCTAATTTATGCTCAGACTGTACTTCAAGTCACACTGTGCTTGCCAGATTTTGAAAGACCAGATTTCTCACTGCTACAACACAACCCCAAAAGGAGTTTCCTCCTCCTCCTCTGGGTATAAACACCCCGTGACAGGCACGGCTCCCTTGGAGCAACTCCTGGCCAGGTCAGTGACACCAACCTGAGAGAACCTACAAAACCCAGGATATTTGGGACAGAGACCTGGTGTAGCAAACCCCTCCTGTGGCCAATCTCCTTTTGCAAATGTACATCTCAGACATGTCTGTATTGCTCCCAACAGCTTCACCACTCTGGTGATGGGTCCTGCTCCAGCCAGCAGCGCCTGGCTCTGATCCCTCCCTGCAGTGCCCAGGCTCAGGCTGCTGGTGCTCCCAGCGCAGTGTCAGGCTGTGTGGCCATGTCCCCCAGGAGGGATGAGCCAGCAGCAGCAGGAGCACTTCACCTGGCTTACAATCAGTCTTGGCATCTCCATGGCAACTCCAGCAGATGCTGTATCCCTAATGGCTCCCAAGGAACCGCTGCACTCTCACAAGCAGCAGTTGCAATCAACTTCTGGCTTGGTCATCTCCAAGGGAGCAAGAGGATAATGCAGAAGAAATTATTAAGAGGCACTGAAAGCGCTTTGAACAGTGTAATTGCCTCAACAATTCCTCTGGATTACAATTAGTCTGTTCTTTAAAATGCACAATATTTCTTGTGTCTCTCAGCTTTTGTTCTGCTGCTGCTGCTCACTGCTGCCCTGTGCAATCCATGGAGGAGGCAGAATGGGACTGCCTCAGTTTTTAGACAAATTTCAGGAGGAAATGCCCTGGGATGAGCATTTCCTCTAAGGAGAAAATATCAATATCTCTCTTTTCTTCTGCCAGTGAGAGAAACAGATCACAGGGGATGAAAGTGAAGAAAACCAGCTGTTTATTAACCACAGAAAGTGGAACAAGTGCTAGCCATGGAGGCTGTGGAGCCTTTCCCAGCCCAGCCCAGCCCAGCCCGGCCCAGCCCAGCTTAGCCCAGCGCGGCCAGCAGGGGCGCTGCTGGCTCCCGGCCGGGCAGGGCTGAGCTGATTCCCCCGCACCTGCAGGGGGCGCTGTGGCGCGGGCTCGGCCGCCTCCCTCACGCAGTGATGGCAGGCGGGCGGCAGAGAGGGATGGAGAAAGGGCGGCCTTCACAACTCACAGGGACAGCTGGTCCTGGTGCTCCTCTGGAGAGCGAAAGGGGCTGTAGCAAGAAACCTTTGAAGCAGCAAGCTGGTATGGCAAAGCGGGCTCCCCCAGAGCAACAAGCAAGAGGCAGCAGAAAGTCGGCAGCTGTACCCAGACTGAGGGACGGCCTGGCAGGCAGAGGGTGAAATGGCTCCAGTGTAGCAAAAAACCCGGAGCAGCAGAAGAGGCACGGCAGGGACTGGGCAGCAGCAGCTCCCAAACATGGCAGAACGAGAGACTCCTTGGGATTTCTCACTGGCTGATCCCTGGGTCCGGGCTGTGCGGAGGGTGGGGGCAGCTCCCAGTGGGAAAACAAGGATGCTCCTGAGTTGCTCCTGAGTCCTGGCAGGGCACGCACTGGCTCTGGGCTTCCCGACAACAAAGCAGCAAAAGCAAGCTGGCAAGCTCAGTCACAGTGCCAAAGACAAAAAAAAAAAAAAAAAAAAAAAAAAAAAAAAACAAACCAAAAAAATCCAGCAGGATCCCTGGTCAGAGGTACCGGCCGCGTGTGTCCAGTGGAACAGAACGCTCAAAGGAAAGGCTGCCTCTCACCCGCACCCAACTCCCTCCAGAAACCCCAGCTTGGCTCCTGTTTATTGCAACAGCCCCAGAGCCAGGCAGGATGGAGGCTGGAGCAGGGACAGCAGCCACCCTGGGCACAACAAAACAAAACAGATCAAAAACCCCAGAAATGGTATGGGATAATAAACCATCCCCAAGACAGGGACTGAGTGGGATGTGCCATGCTCAAATGGGGTTATTCTACCAGGATGAGGTTTCACCACCAGAACATGACAGATCCCAAATGCAAGCATGGAAAATCCAAAATCATTACCCTAGTGTGCCTTTCAGCTTCAGCATGTCAGAGGAAGAAGTGTCTGAAAACCTACTGGAGAGTTTTTGCAGTAAAAACACTAAAATCAGTCTCATTGTAAGACATAAAAGAGTCCTGACTTAAATTCTACATCAAAGGCTCAGTTCTACCCACAAGAGCACCTCAAATCCCCGACCGACCTGCATCTTTCCTGAAATCTTTTGCAGGTGGATGATCATACTGCAGCTAAGGGATTTTATCTTTTCAGCTGAAAAGTGTATTTTTTTTTCCTCATGCAAAGCTGGGCAGCTCTCCTCAGGGGCCACAATGACACTGGAGTTTGCACCCAGTACTGGGGCAGGAACACACCTGACACCACCCAGCTACCCCCAAGTGATGTCCCCCCTCACTGCTGGGGTGCACCCCTCAGGATCACTGGGCAGGATTTAGCTGTCCATCGCTGCTCAGGAGCCAAAAGGCATTTCTGTCTCATGGCCCACATCTTACTCACCCCCAGGCTCTGTGCTGGGAGTTCTCCCTGCCAGCTCCTCCAGCTCCACACACCAGGATTTCAGAAAAAGCAAATTACGCTGGTTTTAGGGTTAACATGTTTGCATTCATATTCCAAGACTTGCTTTCACATCTATAACTCATTTTCCAGCATCTTCAAGCAAATTTCACACTGTTGGAAAAATGTCAAGGGTTTAATCTGATATGTGTGATACTTACTGATGCCACTAGGGAGGGAGATGATCGTATCTTCCACTTCCCATCATGTTTCTTGCAGGAGTGAAAACATGTCAGGAGAATTCACTGGGTTTCACTATACTTGGTACATGCAAATGAACACAAATCAAACTCTCTGAGGAGCACAGACAAATAACTTTGCATATAAAGAGACCCAAGCTTATTGACTGAAAGCTTATCTGTTTTTTCCAGTTGCATGAGATGGTCTGAGGAAATGCGGCTTTGCCAATGAGCCTTGCCATGGCTGTGGCTGTGACCTGCATCAGAGAGCAGGACCTGAAACCCAGGACCAGCCTCCCGCATGTTTGGCTTCAGCTGGATTATGAGAGGAATAAATACAGCAAGGAAAAGATGAAAACTCTAATGAATACATCAATACTGGGATTTTTGCTCAGATTAGTGTACTCCCTGCAATATCAGCAGGAAAAGATTCCTTCAAATCTGCAGGAATTCCAGAGAGGGCAGTTCCACAAGCAGCAGAGAAGTCAGCGGCAATCTTGTGCCACAAAACAAACCAAACAGAAGAAAGCAAGCGGGAAGGAATGTTCTTTCTGTTCTGGATTGGTTTGAAACCCAGAGTTTAAAACAAAGTGGCTGCAGACTGGAAGTTGATGGTTTGCTGTGGTGGGGCTGGGGCTCCCGCGGGCTCTCAGAGAGGGGGTGGCAGGGCTGATCTGGGCATAGTTGCCCTGTGTTCTGGGTGTGGTTGCCAAACGAGCAGCCAGTCCACAGAGCCATGCAGAGAGTTTGTGCCACCAGGGCTTTGTGCCATGAAAACAGCTGAAGGATCTCAGTATGCCCAGTGCCAGAGGGAGCAGGGACATGCCAAGGCTGGAGCCTGGCTGCTCACACTGTGCTCAGGCAGCCAGGCTTGCACCACTTCATATCCCAGCAGAATGAAATGGCTCCAGTTAAGCCCTTTGCTCTGGCAAGTCCTTTTCTCTACTGAGAAAATAAATGCTGCATCTTAAACCTTGGGATTTGGCAAACAGAGGAAAAAAAAAAAAGAAAATATTTAATACTTGAGTTTTGATCCTAGCCTGACCACCTGCAAACCCAGGGCAGGGCAGGAGGCAGGGACAGGCACCAGTACCAAATGGTGGGGAGGACACCCATGCTGGATGGAGGGGACCAGGCATGTCAAATGTCACTGTCCAATCCAATACCCACATTGCTTCTGGCAGCCCTCGTGGGCCTGTGGATTAAATTCAGCTATCACTAATGCATGGCATTATGCTGATACCCAAATATCAATCAATATTATTGACTTCAGTAAATTCTCCTCTGAGCTTATAACTGTAATTTAATTTTGCCCAGACCAAATTAGAAAAAGCAGGCTCCATGAAAGCTATATTCCTACGGCTTCATTTTGGAAAGACATTTGGATCTCAGAAATAGGACTTGAAGTGTTTGTAGCAAGGAATATGCTTAATTAGATTCATGTCTGAGAAGTCCCCAGCTGTTCTGCAGACAAACAGAAATATCTGAAATTTCTTCCAGCTCTATGGAGACACAGAGATTGGCTCCTCTCCCTGTTGCCCCAGCCTGAGAGATTTGCACTTGTGATTATTATCTGGTGCTGTTTCAGACAATACAAGATGCCACACAATCTCTGAGCACAGAGAAAATATTCCAGCATTTTGTTTCATGATTACTTCCACCCTGTTCACTTCAGTATCTGAAATATTCTTTGCTCTTTTTTTTTTTGTTTGTTTTCATGTGAAAGGCTTTCTGGAAGTTGGACGTAATATACATTCATTATGAAATGAAAATACCTCATGTGTTCAGGATGGAAAAAAATCCCTAGCTTTCAAGAAAGCTTTGTGAGCTTATTAAAAACAAGAGTGCTTGCTATGCGTGTTATTCTGCCAAATGAAAAATTCCCTCCTTGCTTCTCAGGCTTGTAAGCTGCTTTGTGTGCTCAAGACATCTCTTTCCAGTGTCCAGCACATTTTCATCATTAGTCCTACTTGGAATAAAATATTAGCTGCCTTGTACCAACAGAAGGGACTGCAGGGCAGCCACACCTTGGCTCCATCTTCTTTGGAAAGGGATTCTGGAAAAGTCACCAGTGACAATGCCCATGCAGCCTTCAGACTTTTAGAGCAGACCCCCATGCCACAGGGAACCTTCATACCCAAACCATGCATCTGGGGAGAAGCTGAAACAGGGACTGTGTGCCAAAACCACAGCAGGCCATAAACACCAATGCTCGACAAGAGGCATGACTGCCTCCAAAATCCACATCCCTGGGGCACTGTGGCAAGTCCAACCACACAGGAAAGATGCAGTCTGGGAGCTTCAGCTCCCAGATGCAATTTCCAGGCCCACCTCACCAGCCTGGTTACAATCCCCTTCTCTTCCTTGTCTCCCCATTGCTCACCCTAGCCCTTTTTCAGGGTCCCAGCCCCACTCCTGGCTAATGCTTTGAGACAAATCTGTGGTGCATGGTGGGGGCTGGTCAATGTACAGGTTGGTCCTCCACTCCTTCTTTCCTCTGATTTCTTCTGCTACCGCTTGTACTTCCCCACAGCCCATCCAACAATCCAGGCTGAGCTGGGAAGAAGTGTGGATAGACAATGTCATACCGGGCAAGCAGCCACTCACTGCCCATGGAGGAGTCCAGCTGGGCATCCTGGCACAACCAGGGCTGGGTACAGCCCTGAGCATGGGGCATTTTGGAAATGGAGCTCTTACCAAGGCTGTACCAAGGAGCAGGGGCTGGATACACAGCGGAGCATGGGGACAGGAGAACATCAAACAGGAATGATCCTCAGGAAAGGGAAGTTAACCCCTTACTGCCAAAGGTACCCACAAGGGGGTGTCCCTGGTGAGGCACATCAGAGAAGGAATATTGCCTCAAACCCTGCTGCAGCTGGGCTGGATCTCACAGTGAGCAATACACAGTACAAGGATCAGACTGACAAAGTGCATCTGTGCAGATCACCTCCAGCAGCCAGTGGAACAAGTCAAGGAACTTAGCCAGCAATTCACCCCGCATGACTGCAAAACCCTGCATTTCATCTGACTAAGGATGAGATGAGTAACAGCAAATACAAGGATGAACAAACATTTCAGGAGCTTTGAAGAGCTGCTCTCAGTAACTAGCAGCCACATTCATTATCCCATAGTCACCTGAAATGGGAGCTCTCAGTCTCCCTTGCCACACTACAAGCCAAGTCAGTCCGTTGGTCAGTGGTGGCATTTGGGCCATTGGTCACTGGTGCCATTTGGGTGGGTGGGTTGGTAATTTGGGGCTATTCAGTACTGAATCACTCACAGCTCATGTGCTGTGGCAGATCACACTCTCTCTCCAAGAGCTCTCTTTCCCCTAGTTCTTCATTCCCATTTATCTTACAAACTATTAAGACTCTTTAAGAAGATAATCAGTTTGGACTTTGAAGCTTTTTTCTCTGATCGGTGTTTTTTCCTTAAAATACAATTTCAAATATTGTGGCATTCTGGATGTTTTCTGTTTCAGTAACAAGCTGCTAATTGTAATTAATCTTATCATGTGGAAATTCAAAAGTCTGCTCTGAATGCATTCCATTGAATTTAGTTAAAAGGTACTTTTTGAGCTGACAATCACTTTGACTGTAGCTTGTGAGAAAGAATCAAATTTTAAACTTACAGGAAAAGCTCATTTTACTGCAGGGCTGAGAATCCACTGTCCCAGAGCTCACTGGCATTGAGAGGTGCTAGCGAGAGCCAGAGCAAATATTTCTCTGGGCTTCCACTTTCAAGCAGTATGTTTTAGATTACACTTAAGTGGATTCAAGAGAGGAAACTGGGGGTGGTGGGTGGAAAGGATGCAAGTAGGTAAGAATGAAAGGAGACAGCACATGGAAAATTGGAAGGAAACAGTCAACTAAAGAAAAAAAAAGATGCACAGAAAGGGTGAGGAGGTACTGGCAGGACTGAGAGTAGATCATACAGAAAGCTCAGTTACACGTACCAGACTGAATAGATAAGGAAATGTATAAGGCTAATATATCAAAGGATTGCTGCTGGGCACTTCAAAAATTGCTGTGAGTCACTAGAGGTAGGATGGAGAAAACAGGAAAAGGAGAATGAGCAAGAGAAAAACACCAAAATGATAATAACATTAAAAGATACTGAAATATATATTGAACAGTATACAGTCCAAAATATTAAAAGTACATTATTTTCATGTTTGAACAACTGTGCAGGAAGAAAGTGGCATCCTGTGCCCAGGAGGGAGGATGTGGCCAAACAGAGGCTGTGCCCAGTGGGGAGCTGGTGTTGGGGGAAGGGGGGCAGGAGCCAGCCAGGGCTCAGGTTCTGCACAAAGCCACTGTGCCCACCTTCCTCTTCCATCCTACCAGGAACCAAACCTGGCTCCAGGGCACTGTGGGGCAGTGGGTTCCTTGCAGCAGGTGAAGCTAATCCTTTGTGTCAGTCCTTCTGTGGACATTGTGTCCTCTTCCACCAGCCAGAATATGCTTCTCCTTTTGAGGATGGGATGTCTCTGCCCTCCAGATCATTACCATGGCAAATAGGCAGGATGCTATATATATTACAGCAACCTGCAGAACCCAAGTAGTGCTAGTGGGATATAGAGAAGTTATGGAAATAAAAACTTGTATTAAACATGAACTTCTGCACTCAGAGTCTCAAGTGGGCAAGAGCAATGGCTGCTTTGCAAAACAGCAATGGAGGACAAGGCTGCCTCTAACTCTGGGGATAATTGTCATGGAAACTACAAGTAAAGCAGCACAAAACACAAGTAGGTATGAAAAAGGTAGCTGAAAATAGCTGCTCTGGAATATTTCTTTGCAAAGGTTCTAGACATTAAAAGGCAACTGAATAAACAGCTTAGTAATTTTAGATGTTCTTGGAAAATGGATTTTAAAGGGAAAAATGGGGCAAACCACAAAACTGTGGCTCAGGGAATACTCCAGGAAAAAAAAAATCTCTGAGAGAAAAATGAATGCAAGTATGACTCCTACAAGATTTACAATACACATACGTACAGATGTATAGACAGACAGATAAACTAATGCATGTGTGTGTGATTACACAGAGCACAGAGTGCATACTTTTAAGTACATAGAGTATGCATACATATATAGGTGTATACACAATATATATATACTACTGGAAAAAAAAAAATTGAAAAGCAAAGGCAGCACAAATGAAATCCTTCCTGCATCCAACTGAAGATGAGAGGGCTTTTCAGAGGTTAACTTGACTGAAGTCCAAGGCCTTGAGCAGGAAAGCAAGTTGTCTGATGAGTTGGACCAGTGTCTAAATGGCATCTGCCCAAGGATGGCTGTGACCAGAGAACACACAGAGAGGGTGAGATCCAGCACCCGACAGCAGAATGGATTTGTGCCAGAGAGCCTCCAGCCGACGGGGAGGCAGTCAGCAATTCCCAGCAAGCAGAGATGGCCACAAACCAGACACCTTCGTCTCTGCTCAAAAAAGCAGCAAACTGCATTTCACAAAGTGCCTTTTCCTTGCTCCAAGGAACACCTCCCTGTGCCAGACGGATGGTGGCACATACAGGGATATTCTTCCAGCCAAAATTGCTGGTACAAGGAGCTGCAAGCACAGGGGAAGGAGCAGGGGTGCCAGTCCAGAAAGTGGAGCAGCAGGTACAGCCTCATGTAATGATGCTGGGAATGACAGGGCAGAATTCAGCGTGAACACAGAGGAAAGCAAGTGAGATGTGGAGGTACTGTTATGCAGGCCACACTAGAAAAACGTTAAAGGGTGGTTTATGGACCTGGAGAGTAATGAATTGTGTTGTAACAGAGAAAAGTGTTAGCTGGAGGAAGCTAAGAGAAGCAGCAGAATATATGTTACATCACTCAACAGTACTTGCTGCTGGCTGTGGCCAGGATAATCCCACCCCAATTCTTGTGCCACACTGGAATAAACAGTGAATTAACCAGGAATAATCCTGCCACAGCAAATAGTATATATGCTCTAGTAAGTGCCAATGAGTGTGTTTCAGCAGGCAAGACAAGAGTTCAAGGTGAGCACCAGAGGTGTTCCAGCATTGCAGCAGGTTCACATGAGTTGTGGGGGGGATTTTAGAGGTTGGTGTTGGGGGTTAGGATTTTTCCTTTTGTTTCTTTCTCTCATGGAATTTTGTGCCATGTGTTACCAAGAGATGGTAACGACCAGTACTTAAGAGAGAAAAAAGATGTAGCAAAGGGGGAGGAGTGCAGCTGGCTGCAGGTCGAAGCTCAGGAAGATTAAATATGCAACCAGAAGTCACCTACATTGACGTAATGCCACTAATAAGAGTAGCATTTATAAAGGGCTAAATCACACCTTCCTTGCTTAAGGCCTTTCTCTCTGACCTTTGAAGGCTTGATCTCAAGACATGATGTAAATCATCTGGAGAGTTTTCCTCACCTCTATCGGGTGACGGATATTCCTACTCAGTGAAAGGAGAGTTAGTCTTGCAAATAAAAGAAAGAAATACACTGGAGGTATTTATCTTTCAGGGCACCTGAGTTCTCTGCTTCCCAAAGTCACTCTGTGCAATGGCAATGCTCTTTCCTTCAGCTGAGGAGGATCCTCTAGCACTGCACAGAGACAGACTCTCAATTCCAGATGGTTTGAATTTTCTGCTCACTTATTAAAACCAACATTAAAACCCCTAAAGTAACAATCCAGCTATTTTCACCAAAACTGAAGTTTCTCAGGCTAGCAACTTGCCCATTAGTAAAAGCAAAACATTTAGGGAGATCAGTGTCTGGGCACAAGGGCACAGCATTGTATGTACCCTGAAATCCTACCCTGGGACTCAGAGGTGCACCCAGGAGAAGGGAACAAGAGCACCTTGCACAGTTAAATTGGTGTTCAAGCCAATGGGCATTTCACAGGTGTTCTCCAGGTAGGTGTTCAGTCTGCAGAAACAGCCAGAGCTAAATTCCCACATATTTTAGGGAAATACCTTGTCCTGTGAACTTACCAGACTGTGGTCACTTCAACACTAGGTTTATTTTAGAAAACAACACAATATTAAATCATCACACTATTGTTTGTGTCAAACACCCTTTGCCTTAATTAATAGATGTGTGCTTTGTTTGCTGTGAGATCTCAGTAGAAATTGCACAACACTTCTCAGCCAAGTGCTTTTCCTTGCATGATGTGAAAATCACTTGTGTTATAAAGAGTGAAAAAAAACCCCAAACAAAAAACCCCAGGCTGTGTGTTTGAACAGAAGCTGTGGAAAATACATCAATATTTGCAATTACAGTGGCAGCTACTGCTATGTGAGCAGTCAGGGATAAAGGTTGCTTTTCCATGGATCCCATATCCCTACTCCCCACTCTGTGCCATCCCCAGCTCTTCCTTCCTCTTCTCCTCACTCCTATGTGTTTCCCATCCCTTCATGCACCCTGCAATGGCCACACAGCAATCTTCACTGCTGGACACATTCCCTAAACACCAGCTGAGCAAAAGGCACAGGAATCCCCTCACTGCAGGCAGGATGGTGTGGGTTAGCAGAATGGCTAATCCTCCCAGTTTGGATCCGCCCTCCCTGATCTCCCGCAACTTCGAGGAATTGGACATTACTAAGAGCTCATGACATCGATCAGATTTGGTTCAAGCTGACCAAGGGCTTCAAAGGCATTAGAGCACAGAAACACAGGCTGATGGCAGAGGGTGTAATCGCATGAGACTATTGCTTGAGAAAAAGAGGCTTACAAAAAATCATCAAAGGACAAAAGTCACTCTGGAACCGCAGGGAAGGCTGAGAGGGCTGAGCTAAGGAAGAAGAAAATGGAGTAGCTTCCCAAGTGACTGAAAGATTTCAAATTCCTTGCTCTTCATTTCAAATTATGTCAGTAACTGATAACTATCACATCAACCCGCCAACAACCTGAGGATTTAAACAAGCTTTTTGCCACCAGGACACATAAACCTCAGTGTATTCCAAACAGATGGTTTATTTAAAGATCACATTATATGTACTACAATCAATATCCAGATTATGCCAGGGCTGAAAGGAAAAAGATATCATTTTAGGCATGTAAAACCCCTCCAGTTTGGACAGAGGCTGGGCAAGAGTAATCAGCACTTCTTAAAAATGTAGTGAAAGAGCTGAAGTGTGTGTAATTACCAGTGAGAGGCATTGTAGCAAAGCAGATAAAGTTAATTATACAGTACAGGAGCGTTTTCAGTTGATGTGGCAGTAATCATAGTCAACAGAGAAGTGCCCAACAGAAGGATCCATATATAATAAAAGTAACCATGGGGTGAAAGCATACAGCACAAATTACCTAAAAAAAAAGGCAGACATTGACACATAGCTGGAGCCACCAAATTAATGCAGATTTGTGGATTTCTACACATAATAGGGTACCTTAAACAGCAGCACACCTTACTCTATGCATGGTACCTCCCTAAAACTGTTACATCAGTCTGGAGGAGGTATCAATATTTGTGCTCCATGTGGGCCAGATCGAGCACTGGCCTGTGATAATATTGACACCATTTATCATGGGAAACACTGGGTGCTGTTGCTGTGTATGAAACAAATACATCAGTGGGTTGGTCTAGAGTATCTGTTTTCTCTAACTAAATTGATACTTAGGAGACAAGATGCAATAAACAGACCTCACTTTGATTTCAGACTAGCAGGCTACCATCTCCCATGGACCCTCCTTTCTGCATTGTAACAGGCGAGCTGGAACACAGGATCTGAAACAAAAGGCTTAAGCATAAAACATTTGTGTGTGTGTGTCTGTATTTACACATCTCCATAAATGCCATTTCAGTGTCTCTTGGTTTGATGATGGGACAGACACCGAGCAGGATTTCACTTCCCTGTGCCAGCATTCCCCCACTCCCCATTACAGCCATTTCACCCAGGAGCTGTCACTTGCTGCACGTCTTCATGGCACCAAATCCACTGGGTTCTCACCTGTTCAGAAAGAGCCTCTCCCCTGAGGTTTCCTGAGGCAATGGTGTTAAATATATCCAGCCTCAGGCAGCAGTATGCCATCACCCTTCCCTGCACCCAGGGCTGCCAGAGGTGTGGAGCAAAGGAAGAGGCTCCTCCACTGCCCCTACCTGTCAGTTTGATTTCTCATGGCCATTACACATTAATAGCTTTTCAGATCTCTAAGTAATGATGCAGGAGCCCTCTCTTTCCAGGGTAATAAACTCCCCCAGCATGTCTGTTCGTTGGAGCACCCTGACTCTAATGCTGCAAAAGACTTAATTTGGACACTATGTAAAATGTTGTCCTTCAAAACAAGGATTTACTGATTTGAAAATATGCAAGGGAAGAAAAGACACTAATTGCTGTGAAACAGATACTTGGCTGATCAGATGCAATTGGTAACCACAGAAAGGATGATAAAAGAATATCAGAGAGGTTCAAGAGATGCAGAAATCCCACTCCAAGGCATTTTTCTAGCTGTTTTTATGCTGGTGCCAGAGCTTGTTTAACACCAGCCAGCCTGTGGAGCTGTACTAGCAGAAAGCTCGACCCTGTGCTTTTCGTTCCCTGCTGACACAGACTGTAGTTTCTGAGAGCCAGACTTCCTGAGACAACAGCCATACCTATGCCAACAATAATTACCTAGGAAAACAGGCAACTTCTAGGAGCTTATTCAGAAGAAATCAATGCCTAACACTTGTATGCTTATACAGTGCCACTGTGAGTATTGCTGTCAACACTTCCACTACTGAAGGGCGAAGAATGAAGCCAGACGTGATTCAAGTGCCATCTTTTCCCAAGTTCAGTTAAACCAGCCCTGCAAATGAAACAAATGCACTGGCCTTGAAGATGCCTGAGGATGACAGCAAGGTATGAAAGCGTAATTGGTATTGCTGAGGTGAGCCTGCAGCTCACAGCGTGGTGGCTGCGCATAAAGAGCTTTTTGTTAGAGCATGGACAGGTCCAACGGCTTCCAGGGCCCTTCATGCCTCCTGCAATGGGAATTAAAATCACTCAGCAGCACCTGGGTCCAATCCTGGGTCCTGCTGCAGATCCTGATCTGCTGGCAGAGGATGCTCACAGTGCCAGCATGGTCCCTGTCTCTGAAGCCCAGGAGAGCCAAGTAGGGCTGCAGGACCTCCTTGGAGAGGAAAGGGGAGCACTCTGTGACCTGCTGCTGGAAAGTGCCACATACCCTGAGTGACAGGAGCTTTTCCCTTTATGGGCTGGGAGAGAGGAGCCCCTGCACTCAGCAGAGCTGGACAAGCAGAGGGATTGGTGATAAAGTCCCCGGCTCCCTTGATGACACTGGCAAGCAAAATACTTGGCTCCTGACAGTGCCATAACAGGTATGTTACACATCCCTGCCAGCAGCAAAGTGGTGTCTGGCTGGACACAGGGGTCTGCAAACCAGGCAGTGGCTGGGGAGGGGACACAGCAGGTTTTCGGTGGTCTGTGACCCTGCAGAAGGCTGGCAGTCCCCAAAGATTTCAGTCAACATTCAGCAATAGCAGGGCTTCACTTGGCACCCTGAGAGGGTAAAACAGCCCAGCAAAGCACTCAGAAGGCAGAGACACCGTGCAGTTACTGCTCTGAAACACTGGCACCTTGTGGCAGCTCAGCTCCAGATGGACACGCTGAGTCTGACTGTCCTGCTGGACATCGGGGTGGCCTGGGCACGGCTCCAAGAGCCAGGACACAGGCAGGAGCAACATCACACAGATGCATAAAAAAGCCACCTTGCTCTGGGTAGCATTTAATAATTAACAGCTGCTACTGGGGAAGGAGGCGATCTGGAAATCTGTAGTTGCACTTCCAGCCCTGTTTGTGGCCTCCCACAGCTACAAAAATGATAATGAGGAGGGTGGCATCACTTGGGATGCCCATCACCACTGTCTGGGGCACCGACCACACAAGATGTGCCCAGCCCAGGAAACTGCAAGGAGCAAACAAAGCTCTGGATGCATGTGACCATCACCAGGGCAGCACGGGCTCGGGACCCCACCTGCAGCACGTCCACACTGTCACTCCAAGAAAGAGATACTAGGGGCCATCACTGGGCTCCTCACTGCCCTGGTGCCCTTGTAAGGAAGGAAACAATTATTTGAGATCCCTTTTTGAAAAAAAAAAAATTTATTTGGATCCTTTTGAATACTGTAAGACCTCACTTAATTATGGTCACCACAAGGCCTTATTTCATCACTTAAATATTTGAGATATAAGTGTTCTCCCTGAGGTTTTTTTTCACATTTAGTAGTGAATGTCACATGTGTGTACCCAGCTCCTTTTCTCCCTGTTTCTCCTGAAATACACATAAATATGAAAACATAGGCAAATATTTACAGGCAAAAAATGCTGTGTGGGGTAATTAACTAGTGTTTCATATGGTTACAAACCAAAACACGACATTTCAGTAATAACTAAACCCAGGAAAATTAAAACTCAGTTCCCTTAGTCTTCTCACACCTAACAGCTTATTTTTTAGCCAATTAAAAAGTGGCAAATCCAGAAATGGGAGAATGAAGAAATTTTTCTCCCACAGTACATAATGAATCTGTGGCTTTTACTGCCACAATGAGCTGAGGATACCAAATCCAGCGAGGCTGACAGGGTGTGGGTGTTTCTGTGGACAGTGAGAATGGCCAGAACTATAATGGTTACAAATGATGTGAATTTTGGAAGAGGGCAGACCTCCAGCTGTGGCTGCAAACCAATCTTTATTAGGGATTAGGAGAAGAGCTATGGTGACAGCCAGGTTATCTGCTTACAAGGGAGCTGCACATACTTTCCACCTTCCACCCATCGCTGGAGGGACTGTCTGCAATAACTGTATGTTGGAGCTGGTTCAATTTTTTCCGTCTTCAATTTTTGTGAGCTAATCCCAGCTCAGCCACTCACACAAGCCACATTCACCCGTGTGTGCAATGCCTGAGCACTTGGAACATCAGCCTTACTTAGCAGAAAAAACCCCAAGCATCCTTTTCTTCCCAAACAAGGCATGCAAAGAATAAACAGCATTCCTTAGCTCCAGAGCACGCTGCCTAAGGAATAGAGCTGGGGACAAGATGCAGAGAAAAAAAAAAAAAATGCAAGATGCCTAAAAGTGTGTCATAAATAAAACTAATTAATAGGCCTCTGAGCAAATGCAAAGGCCAAGAGGCAAATAACATAAACACTGCTGCAAGAGATCAGCGTGCTGCTCCCTGCAAAACATCACAGCCACTGCTCCTTGCGCAATCGATACAAAAGTGATTGTGGCTCCAAAAGAGAAACAGAAGACAAAGGAAAAAATGACTGCTCCTAAAAAAACAAAGGAACTGCCAAGTTAAAACACAGTTTTTCCTTTGTTTATTCTAAAATACTATAACTACAAGCCAATAAATGAAAGGGGAGGGGGAAGTCAGAATCAATGTAAAAAATACTAGCACTTATCAAAAACACAGCAGGCAACTGTTTCTTCCAGTGAGCTCCTCAATAATTCATGCCCAATATACAGAAGCCAGTCTTGGGAATACACAATGCCAAAAGAGTCAAGGGAACTGTTTCTCCCATCACCCAGATGCAAAGCACAACTCCAAAACAGAAGCACCAGCCAAAAGTGTTGTGCTTAAACCCCAATTCCAACAAATAACGTCAAAATGTGTCTGGAGGAGCTCAGCTGTACAGCAAGCATGGTCCAGGAGATTGGGTGGGATCCTGCATCCCACAGGATAGCCCTGGGCACCCAAAAATGCCCTTTGCAGGAGCCAAGCACCCTGTGCCTGCCCAACCACCAGCTGTGTTCCACTCCAAAAGCACCAACTGTGCTTTTATCTCATTGCCAGCTTCCAAGGGAATACAGTGGGTGATATAGATAGAGTTGCAAGGATAACAAAAGGGTTTGACAGCAGGTATCAACTGGGGATGAACCTCAAGGGCTCCACACACAGGGCTATGACAGTCAATGCCCCATCTGTAATGTGGCACAGACAATTTGTGGGCAGCCCTGGTGAGGAGGGAGAGCAGGGCAGGACCAGGGTCAGTGGGGACACGTGGGGACCACCCAGCCCTTCTGCCACCATCTCCACTTGATGTTCCCAAGGGAGGGAACATGCTCCAGCACTGGCAGTGTTTGCTGTGCGAGGTCAGGAAAGACAAAATCAAAGATACTTAATTAACAGATGGAGAAACATCAAGAAAAACAAAATGAGAAGTAGGTGAACACAGGCCAGAGTCAGGTATGACTTCCCCACCATCCCGGATGAAATACAACTGAAACCAGGGATGTTCAGAGCCCCCATTATTTGTCATCTACTTGTTTTGAGGCACAGGCTCTGGTGTAACACATTTGAGTCCCTTTCTGAGACTACAAAGGCCACAAACACACTTTTTCCTGTGACCCTTTCAAGGTCTGTGTCCTTCCCCTGTGCTCAAACACCAGCCAGGCCCATCCAGCCTTGAGCAGAGACAGCTGAGAGGGCACTCATCACGTCTGTCCGTGTCTGCAGGGAGGGTGCCACGAACATGAACCAGGCTCTGCTCAGCGGTGCCAAGCAATAGGACAAGGGACAATGGGCACAAAGCGATGCACGGGAGGTTTCGCCTGAAAATGAGGAAAAACTTTCCTGTGCAGTGACTGTGTACAGGAACAGATTGTCCGGAGGGGCTGCGGAGTCTCCCTCACTAGAAACATTCCAGAATGGCCTGAGCACAGCCCTGCACCATGAGCTCTGGGATCCCAGAATGGCTTTGGCTGGAAGGGCATTTTGAAATCACCCACTTCCAACCCCCTGCCATGGCAAGGAACACCTCCCACTAGACCAGGAGCCCCTTCCAGCCTGGCTTTGGACACTTTCAGGGGTGGGGCCGCCACTCTCCCGGGACATCCTGTGGCTGGGATTTAGGGCTGTTTGTGTGTTTGTGTCCCCACGTCGCCGTGTGTGGGCCAGGCCCGTCCCCGCCGCCCCGCCCGCCAGGGGCCGCCCCGCGCCGCCCGCCGCCGGGA